>NC_069729.1:12178514-12416014 GCF_027358585.1 Pangasianodon hypophthalmus | reverse complement strand
CTAAGGGGACACAGTGATGGAAACAAATATATATGGGAGGAAAGCATATAAGCATATATTTCAAAACTTTTGCGTTCCCCTGAGAAACTTTGTGTGCTCTTGCAATTTTTTTTGAGTTCTCTCATTCGAAAAAGTTTTACAAGCGAACACAAAAGCATTGAAATATAAATTTTCCTCCCATATCATATTTGTTTCCATCACCATGTCCCCTTAGGGGCTCCATACAGAGGGTGGGCTTTACCAAATACAGTTTTATGATTGGTGCATCCTCTCTAGGTGATCCAGGTGTTCATGCCTAATTCAATATGGCTGAGTGGAGAGAATTGAAATTGTGGATCAACTTGTAATCTAATTTCAGACAGGAAATGGAAACCGTATCAGAAGAAATCATTAGTTGCATCAGTGGCTTTGACTACAACTTGAAACATGTAAATGTTGTAGCTCTATAATAACCTATGCTACAGCCAATATAATCATCCATGACTAGCACAGACTGCCCACCAACCTTTTTTAACACACACTTCTTTCTTGGGAATCTTCTGACTCTTTGCTCAATTGCTCAAAACTACAACCACTCTAGATCTCTCATAAATATCTCAACCAATCACAAAGCCCTCTTTATTTTGATAGCTGAAAATTGTTTTGAGGGCGTATTTCATGATACTTGTTTTCATAGTTTATTTTATGTCTGGAAATAAAGTATTGTGAAAAAAATCTAAAATATGGGGGTGGACATGTGGTACTTTGGGGATGTTTTGTGGCCTGTGGTTCAGGAGCTCTTTTGAAGATTCATGGCATCATCAGTTCTGCCAAGTACCAAGTACCTGGGTGCCTCTGCCAAAAGGGTTTAATTGTTTAACGAAACAGAAAATCAGCGTTTTGCAATTACCATCACAGTCTCTGGATTTGAACCCTTCTGAAAAACTGTGGTCTTAAGAGTCTGTATGCACAAATCTAGGAATATGGTAAAGCTTAAATGTTTTGGAAATTTATAGACTAGTTTTCCAGGTTTGGAAACCATGGAAAATTGGTGCTAAAATAGTCATTGAGGTATTAATTAAGTCTAATATAATGTGAAGTCTAATATTAATAAGATAATATAAAAATAAAAAGTCTGGCTCCCTAGTGGACTAGTGGTGCGGTGCTCTCACCCGCAGCCCGGGTTCAATATCCAGTCAGGAAACCAACCCCAGCACATGAGCCAGTGCACTCTCAGTGCCGGTCCCAAGCCTGGAAAATGGGAAGGGTTCCGTCAGAAAAGGCATCTGGCGTAAAACTTGTGCCAGAATCAAAATATGCAGATGGGTGTTCCGCTGTGGGGACCCCAAAAAGGAGCAGCCGAAAGAGGGGAAAAAATATATAAAAAGTCTAATACCAGTGAAGTGGAAAAGTGAAAGTTGGGTTATAGAAGCCACAGAAATTTTACTGTGGCACTTTGTGATGTTTGCAAAACAGCACATATAGTCCCCTCTGAAAGTATTGGGACAACTAGACTAATTCTATTCTTTTTGTTATACCCTGAAGACATTTGGGTTTGAGATCAATAGATGAATATAAGACAATAGATCAGAATTTCAGCTTTCATTTCCTGATATTTAAATCTTGATTTGTTAACTTTGTTTGAACCCACCCATTTTTCAAGTGATCAAAACACTGGAACATGTGACTAACAGGTGTTTCCTGTTGCGCTGGTTTGCCCTGTTAAATTAATTGTTTAAACAATTAATGGCTCTGAATGTCTTTTGGTTGGTTTGAGCTCTGGGTTTCATGTGTGGACACTGTATTTGTTGTTAAAAAGTATAAACCAACATGAAGACCAGAGAGCTCTCTATGGGAGAAAAGCAAGCCATTTTGAAGCTGAGAAAAGAGGGAAAATTGATTAAAGCCATTGCACAAGCATTGGTCATAGCCAATACAACAATTTGGAATGTCCTGATAAAGAAAGAAACCAGTGGTGTACTAACATCCAGACATCGAACAGGTCAGCCAAGGAAAATAACAGCATTTGATGAAAGAAACTTTGTGAGAGCTGTGAAGAAAAACCCAAAAACAACAGTCAGTGACATCTCCAACAACCTCCACAGGTCAGGGGTGAAGGTATCACAATCCACCAGTTGAAGAAGACTTAGAGAGCAGAAATATAGAGGCCATAGAAGGTCTGATTGGAATTCACAAAGAAATATAGAGATGAGCCACAAAAGCTCTGAAACCAAGATTAACCTCTACCAATGTGATGGAAAGGCCAAAGTTTGGAGAAATAAAGGATATGCTCATGATCCAAAACATACAAACTCATCGGTCAAGCACCGTGGAGGTATTGTCATGGCTTGGGCTTGCATGGCTGCTTCTGGAACAGGCTCACTAATCCTTATTGATGATGTAACCCATGATGGTAGCAGCAGAATGAGTTCACATGTTTACAGAAACATTCTGTCTGCCAATTTACAGAGAAATGTATTGGGAAGAACTTCATCATGCAGCAAGACAATGACCCAAAACACACTGGCAACATAACAAAGCACTTCATCAGGGGCAAAAAAAAAGGGGGGAAGAAAAGTGGTTTTAGACTGGCCAAGTCGATCACCAGACCTTAGCCCAAATGAGCATGCATTTCACCTCCTGAAGAAGAGACTGAATGGAAAAACACCCCAAAACAAACAACAACTGAAAGAAGCTGCAATACAAGCCTGAAAAAGCATCACAAAAGAAGAATGCAGATTTGCAAGCAAGAGATATGCAGCTAAATGTTCCAACACTTTTGCTCACCTAAAAATTGGGCGGTCTGCCATCAAAGGCATCATGTTGTGTCAAGCTGTTTACAGAAAAGATCCTGGGGGAAAAGAGCAGCTTAAAATTTAAAAGAACAACTGCCCTGAAGTGCGTTTCATTACTGTACTGAGTGCTCAGCTGCTGAAAGGTTACTACACAAGCCAGCAAAATGCATTTGCTAGAATATACTATATTTCATACAGAGCAGAGTATGAAAACTGAAAGACAGTCATTTTTTTTTAATGTAGTGCAACTGTGCATTTGCAGGACCTGATTGGCGTTTGTGCCCCTGTATCTGAGATAAGTCTTATTTATGAGCCACTAAATGCTTTATGGCTATCTCTAAGTCATTGTTTGCTTATGATAAGTGGACACTTCAATGATAAATGCACAATGTCCGATAACTATTACGTATTGCCGTATTAACGTACAAGGGTGTCCCAAAACTCTCCATACGTAGGGGACTGCCAGCAACACGTTGGTTGTGCCTTTGTCAGGGGAATTTGTTAAGTTTGGCAGCAGTGATTTTAATAAATGTATGAAATGTGAACAACTCCGGCAGATCTTTTTGTTTTAAATCCTTTTTAACATTCAAGCAGATAAAGTCCAACCAAACATATGTTAGAAGTAATTTTAGTAGTTTGTGTTTAGAGATAATACAGTCACACTGTCAGAAACCAGACAGATCTGTTCATGTTTACTTTACCAGCAGTTACGCATCTGGAAGGTTCTAAGTGGAAGGTTGTAATTGTAAATCCCAGAAATTATAGTATGCCACTTCTCAGATCTGGTCTTGAATAGGATTCTGCTTTACTCTACTTTTGAAAAGAGCACCTACTAAAGTAATGTAACCTAAAGGTGTTTGGCATGCAGTTTGGATTCATGTTAAATGGTGGTTATATATATTTTAGCCAGGTTAGAATAGTAACTTCAGAACAAAATTAAAGAAGCAAAACTGGAGATACTTGTAGATGGATCCGAGTCCACTCCTTCATGCAGAACCTTTTAAGCTTTTTTATATTCTTAGGTTTGTGCATGTAGACCCTTTTCAGGCAACCGTGTTTGGACTGAAATAAACAGAATTCATGATGCTAACAATCATCACAAGAACCTTTGAACCACAATCCATAAAACATCAATGATCCACCACTACATCTAGCGACCTCAAGAATTATTGAGAACATTAAAGGAAAGGGGAAAAAGAGCCCAAAAATCACAGCTTTAGATCACCTCTGCCAGGAGGTTCAGACTTGGCCATAGATAGAGATTTCCACAAGATGATGAGCCAAATGGTTAAAGAAACACATTTCAGCCATTCAACTTTGTGAACTGAAGGTCTTGTTGTGTGAATGGGATTATTCTGAGTGAAACTGTCCCTTATCTCTCAGTGTCTGTTATTAATCTGCTACGGTTCCATTTTTATGGTCCCGCCTAGAGGAATGATCTGACCTCAGCAGGATAATATGCTACTTCTTTAGAAAGGCCTTCAGAATATGTAACCTCACCCTGATCTGTACAGCTGTGACTACTGTTGTACAATACAAGTTAAAAGTCTGAGTAGACTGGATAAATCTATATATAGATTTATACAGATTTATACATCTATAAATCTATAGTACATTCTAAACAATTTGGGCAGTTATGGTCAAGCAGTTATACTGCAAATTGACAATGTACAACACAGTCTCGTTTTTTCAGTTAATCTGCATTTACAAATTTGTTTAATAAAAAAAAAAAAAAAAAAAAAAAGGCTTTCTTTTGGACATTTCAGGGAACGCACTGCACTGCACACAACTTCTGCAATTATTTCAGATTTCCTCATTACAGTGTACTATCGTACCAGTATATATTAGCAGTTTAAGCATAGTTGTACACCTACCTCATAGCTACATTTAATTTGCCATTTGGGAGTGTGGTGCTTGTAGGAGTGTATCAGGTACTGCAGCACTGCTGGGCCTTTGTACATTTACAGGCCAACAGCCAAATAATATAAAGTCAGCTCTAGCAGAGACTGTTATTAGCTCACCTTCAACCACTGGTTAGAGCTGCACAAGATCCACTGCAGTTTGCCTACCAGAATGGCATTGGTGCAGAGCATAGTCCTACTTTGACACATCAGGCAGCACTGTAAGGATTATGTTTTGTGATTTCTACAGTGCTTTCAACTCCATACAGCCTGACCTATTGAGGGAGAAACTCAGGTTGATGCAGGTGGATGAACCCATCATCTCATGGATAACGGACTACCTAAGTGGCAGACCACAGTTTGTCTGACTCCATGGCTGTGTGTCAAAAATGGCTGCACTGAAACCCCTCAAGGAACTGTACTGACTCCCTCGCTGTTCAATCTGTACCTCTGATTTTAGGTACAGCACAGAGTCCTGTCATCTGCAGAAGTTCTCTGAAGACAGCCATTTTGAGGTGCATCAGAGGTGTGCAGGAGGATGAGTATAGGGCCTTGAAGAACTTTACTGAGTGGTGCAAACTTAATCAACTGCAGCTAAACATTGGCAAGACAAAAGAGATGGTGATGGACTTCAGGAGGTCTAGGCCCCACCTTTCACCTGTCATCACTGATGGAGAGGATGTGGAGGTAGTTAGCACATGTAAGTACCTATAAGTACAAGATAAGTACCTGCTGTGTACAAGAAGGGCCAAAATCATCTCTACTTTCTAAGGAGGCTGAGGTCCTTCAGTGTGTGCACATCACTCCTGTGAGTGTTCTACCAGTCAGTTGTAGCCAATGCACTTTTCTATATACTGTTGTGTGCTCACGAAATAACATTGGAGCAAAGGCTGCAAAGAAACTCAACAAACTGATTAGGAAGGCCAGCTCTGTTACAGGAGTCCCGCTAGATCCGCTGGAGATGGTTCGTGAACAAAGGACACTCGGCAAACTTCCAACCCTTATGGATAACACCCTGGATAAACAGAGAAGCACCTTCAGTAACAGACTGATACATCTGCACCGTACTAAGCAGTGTCATTCCTAAATCATTCCTACCCATATCACTTAGACTGTATTATAAGTCACCCTACTTTCTCAACTGTATCTCCCACATGCCAGGACTAAAGCCTATTTGCACTATTAATAATAATAATAATAATAATATAATTATTATTATAATTATTATTATTATCATCATCAGTAGTAGTAGTATTAGCAATGTTAGTACCTCATGGAACATTTTAACTGGCACATTTACACTTTCTTGCACATCCAATTGCACTGTTTACAGAATTTGTACACACACAGACCATTTAATAGGAACACCTGTACACCTGATCATTTATGCAGTTATTCAATCAGCCAATCATGTGGCAGCAGCACAATGCATAAAATCATGCAGATACAGGTCAAGAGCTTCAGTTAATGTTCACCGAACCAGCGTGGGGAAAAAGTGTGAGCTCTGTGACTTTAACCGTGGCATGGCTGTTGGTACCCGATGGGGTGGACTGAGTTTTCCAGAAACTGCTGATCTCCTGGGAATTTCACATACAACAGTCTCTAGAGTTTACACAGAATGGTGCAAAAAACAAACATCCATCCTGTGAGCGAAAGGTCTGCAAGCTGATACACCTTTTTGATGAGAGAGATCAGAGGAGAATGACCAGATTGGTCTGAGTTGACAGGAAGTCTATAGTAACTCAGATAGGCACTCTTTACAACTGTGGTGTGCAGAAAAGCATCTCAGAACACACAACACATCAAACATTGAGGTGGATGGGCTACAACAGCAGAAGACCACATCGGGTTCCACTCTTGACAGCCAAGAACAAGAATCTGAGGCTGTCATGGGCACAGGCTCACCCAAACTGAACAGATGAAGATTAGAAAAAAAAATCACCTGGTCTGGTCAGTCAGAAAGCTTACTGTACATGATAAGACAAAACAGTGGTTTGTTAAGGCACTCACTGTGATATCAGTACTGCAAAGGCTAATACTACGATAACGATTAATATTATTAACATCCGGTATGCCTTAAAAGTTTTGTTCTGAAGGTTTAAATGTTCACTTTTAAATAGGCAAATGAACACACAGGAAAGCTTAGCCGTTGCTTCTCATATTCATTTTCCTGAAGGAAAAAAAAAAAGCGCTGTGTAAAGATTACATCATGGCCTAAAACCTAATTCCAACAGCAACACTTATACCAACATCAAAATCAAACAAACATTGATAAACATCTCTGTTAGTTTTCCAAACTAATGTGTCCATATTGGCTACATGTCAGATGTTGGCTATATTGTACGTTGAGCAGTTTATATGAACTGAACCTTTAGTCCAAATCCTCAGTTATGGCTCTGAAGTGACTTCTCACACAAAGCGTTTGAGAGCCCTTATAACCTTTCTAGAGTTAGAACACTTGTCTGCAGGCAGCAGTCCACTCTCTTTATCAGACGCTCAGTGCACAAAGCCTGAGCTGACCGATCAGCTGCATTTGAGAATCACTGCTGGTTCATCTTGGCTGTCTCGGCTTTGATGAGAGAGATCAGCTCCTGGTTTATGAGGAACACGAATCGAAGCCCTGCAATCTGGACAAAAGAAAGACGTACTCAGTATCACAATACTTGAAGAGGTTCTAATAATATTTCAATTGACACAACAGAGTAAAACAGCATGGAACAGTGTATAACTATACTGTCTACCATTTTCATTTCATTGTTTACACAAATTATTAGGGAAAAACCCTGACAACCCATAAAAATAGAAACAAATAAAGAATTATGTGCTGTTATCCAAACTTGCTGTATAGTTTGACTATGACACAGAGGTGCTGTTGCTTGTTAACAGGGTCTCTGTGACTGTTCTTAGAAGTACAGTCAACACCTGCCATTTAAAAAAACAAAAAAACTATTGTGCCCATACATTATATTATATATTATATTAGACACTTTATATTATGCAGTACACTTTCTACAATAAACATATTTATACATGACATTACACTCTTTATTGTCATAGAGGAGATGAGCCTGTTTGATAAATTACTGGATTAATGGATATATACATGTCTTAGTTTTTATAACAATTATAAAATTGTTTTTATAATATATTAACAATTATTTTAATTAATATATAATGGCATTATAATTATTGTTTTATACTATTATAAAGCAGTGATGCTATCTAGTAATGCTGAAATACTATCAGTTATGAGAATAAGAGCTTTAAAAATTGAAGTTAATAAACAAACCTTTTTAATATAGCATTTTGCTGGTCATGCAGTTTTTATGCTAACTGACTACAAGCCAGACCTTTAGCTTCTGCTGAATGTGTTACTTTTTTTCACTAACTGGAGCCAGAAACTGCTCTTCACAAGAAGAGGCAATTTGACCAACATTGTAAGCAGTTAAATTGCATTTGTATACTGAATAACTGAAATAAATTTGCAATATTTAAAAAAAAAAAAAAAATTATTTATTGTAAAAAAGCATTTGTGATGCACGCTACAAATCCCTAAAGCCAATTTAATCTGTTCTATGAGTGACATCTTGCTAATGAGCTAGTGAGGAAAAAGCTAGCTAGCTATCTATCAGCTATATCAATCAAACTAGCTAACTTAAGTGAGCATATGTAGATGTTACGACAAAATACTTGATGTTAAATTTTGCTGAAATAGAGCTCCAAAAAATGTGGATCTTACTTGTACATAAAAAGAAAAAAGAAATCCTTGCATTTCACAGCAGTAGGAACAATGTTCGCAACCATTCATGTGTACTCACCTCCAGCACAGAGTTGTTGTTAAGTTTCCATTTGTTACCAGTCAGGACTGGTCTGCCATCGATATAGATCGGTCTACGGCCCTCGTTCACGATGAAGAAATCGCCATTGTTTTTGAGTTTGATGATTCCTACAGTCCAAAGAAACACCATCACAAAATTTACATTAACAAATGATCTTCAAAATGCAAAGAAAAATTGGGCAGAAATTCTAATATAGGTAAAAAGAAAACTGATACTACGTCATAGCAGGATCTTTTATTTATGTTTAGTACCCTGCTGCCTTGAGATTTTCCATGCTGGTCCCTCTAAAGACAGATCCACATCTATTTGTTTGTCCTTGGTGGCACGGCCAAGGGTGATCTAAGAGGAGGCAGACAATTTAATTTTTTTCCCCAGTGGTTACAGAACCAATGAGGCAAAATCTAAGCCAATTTTTATTCAAGCTTAATTGAACAGGGGGGAAACAGATGTCATAAAAAATAGATTAAAGCAAAATTAAAATAAAAAATTTAATAGTAAAATTAATAGAAGGAAAGAGGAAAAATATATATATATTAACAGAGGGAAAGGAAAGTGTCAAACTCACCTCTCTGGATCTCATAAGGTATCGGACCATGCGTCCTCTTAATGCAGCCAACGTCTGGTTATCAAAATCCGGTGAGTTCATACCTGCATACAAATGACAGAAATTGAATACAAAATATGTGGGTGACAGTAAGAAGATGCAGTATAGATTTCTATAGGTTTTATGAAGTAACAATACAATTTTGCATGTTGAAATGTCATGATTATCTGTTTTATAGATTAACATTGCTGCTAATCTCTGACTGACCGGTGATACTGTCCACCAAAACCTGCCAGCGTGGGAGCTCCTGCTCCAACTGCCTGATCTCCCTCTTCTGGTGCCGATCTGCAACCATCAACTCTATACAGAGAACAGTGATTACAGAATTAATAAGAGTCACGGACAAAGGGAAACAGGCAGGAAGAGCAAAAATATGCAAGCCAGATGAAAGAAGGCATGAATGGAGTGATACCAACTCACCGTGCTCCAGTACTTCATCTCTGCTGTCCCTAATATGAACACATCGAGTCAGTATAATAATGCAGCCCAATATAAAAAAAAAAGAAGCTAAAAACTTATTTAAAGTGCATTTGAGCTGAGAATAAGCTAAGCTATTTTATTTCTAAAGACTGTACAAATAGTGTTATTAAAGCCACAATATTAGAAAGCTCCAATTCTCAAGAGCACATTTAATTGTGTGTTCAACAGCTTAGAAACATCTGTATGCACGGAGTGTGATGTGTGTTATTACTTCAGCTTGGAATCGTCGACCATCTGCTCAGCATCTGAGAAGTTAAGAACCTGATCTGCTTTGGGCAGAGGCTGAACTGGAAAAAAGAAGATGTAAATATGTGGAATCAGTCTGAGTGTTACAGGATAAAGGAGTTTTTAAACGCAGGAATTTATTGCATGCTCACCACTTTGGTCGTCCAGTAAGTAGTACTGTTTGAGCAGCTGCCAGTGCACGAGTAAACTCTTAGCAGTGCGTGATGGGTAGAAAACGTTGGGGTGCTTATTCAGCAAGTCCTGGAAAACCTCGAGTTTTGGCTGACTGTTCTGAAATCAAGAAATGATTGACCGAACAATAAGCATGAACAGAAAAGGTGTGGAAACGACAACAATCAACCACTAAGAGATGGAGGAAAATATAGAAATTATAGAAACCATAATGACAAAATTCTGCAAATGTGTAGAGCAGGTTTGGTTATTCAGGCGGAAAATATGATATTGTGAATCAATACATTGTAAACATACTCCATACACCTCACCTACTTCAATAAACAGATAGTGATTTATAATTTCAATAATACAGTGACATTTCAGCATTGAGATACAGGTTTTTCATTTAAATTTGCAAAACATGCTCATGTTTGTCAAATGTAGACAAAACAGTATCCGTGGCACCCTGTCAAACAGGGTGACAAACAGACTGCACAGGGTTATCAGTTTTTTAAATTAATCATTGCCAAGGGGACAAGCTGCTCCTTTGGCTGCTGATATGGCAGTAACCACTAAGTTTTTTTTTTTTTTTTTTTTTTAAATCTGTCCTTAGAGAGCAAAATCCTTGCTCCCTATTAGCTTTCACTGATAAAAAATCTGATATAATCTGATATAATTTCATATATCTGCAGCTAGGCGCAGCTCCAGAATCCCAGCACCTGCTGGAGTGGATTTCTGGGCTATTAGTGTTTAATTTGTAGTAGGTTCAGTAGGCTGTGGACATAACCAGAGACACAAAAACCCTACTGATTATTAACTGTTGCAAAACAGACATTTTCATTTGCGATGCTTGTTTAATGCCCTTTAGGGAGATGTGACGCACTTTGATGCTGTAACTAGAACTCCATTCACAGCAATTCACATACAGTTGGGGTCATAAGTTTACACAGGCCTTACAGAATCCGCAAAGTGTTAATAATTTAAAAAAAAAAATAAGAGGGATCACAAAAATTGTATTTTTTTTTATTTAGTATTGCCCTGAATAAGCTACTTCACACAGATATTTACAAAATAATAACTGAATTTACACAAATGAACCAGTTCAAAAGTTTACATATGCTTGATTCTTAACACTATGTGTTGTAACCTGGAGGATCAACGACTGTTTTTATTATTTTGTTTAAGGATCTTATTTTTTTCATTTAGTACCGCTCTTCAGAAACTACATAAGATATTTACATGTTTCCCAGAAGACAAAATAATAACAATTTACACCGATCATCCTGTTCTAAAGTTTACATCACCCGGCTCTTAATGTTGTCTTCTTGAGCATCAGTGAATATTTGCACCTTTTGCAATAGTTGTGTATGAGTCTCTCAGTTGTACTCAGTGTGAAAAGATGGATCTCAACATCATATAGCCACTGATGTAAGGGGTCAATTATGCAGAAGATGCTGGAAAACCAGAGAATGTGCAGGACCTGGAGGATTTTTCTGAAGAACAGTGGGCAGTTTAACTGCTCAGGACAAACAAGGGACTCATGAACAACTAACACAAAACATAAAAACAGTCAGTGATCATCCAAGTTACAACACAGTATTAAGAATCAAGCGTATTTTTGTTATTTTGCGTATTTTGTTCACTACTATTCATAAAAATGAGTGTTTCATATTTACAGGTTGAGGGTTCAAATTACTAAATCATCTCTATACATTTGTAAACCCATGGAACGTTCAGTCTCTACAGGAAACTCTAATGCTAACGTCTAATGACGTTGCTTTGCGTACTCGCGTGTTTACTTGTTGTGTAATTTCTGTTCTGATGTCTGATAAACTGTTGTACACTCTGGCCAAGTGAGCATGTTCTGGGGGAAAAAACTGCTGACTCACAGAGCTAATCTTGGCGAGCAGAGCCTCCTCAACCTGGCTGAACAGAGCTTTGCTCTGAATGGCGGCGATGGCCTCGGGGTGGAGCTGCCTCATGGCCTGCCACGCCAGCCTGCAGACATCATCACACACACACACACACACAAATAATCAAAAATACATTTAGCATGGTAGAAATGAAGAGAGACAAGAATGTCAAATTCTCTGCCTATAGGAGGGAATGAAAAAAAAATTTGTCTGGCGAAGCCAGGCAAACTGTAACATGTGGAATAAGTTCACTTTGGAAGGTGTTTTTCACTGCACTTACTTAGATATGACAGGGTCGTAGAGCAGAGCATACCACCGCTCCTGAATCTCCCTCAGCGTGAACCTGCAGCTGAACTTCACTCCCAGATGAACTGAGGTGAGATCTGTAGTCTGAAGAACAACACACACCCACTCATGCAGTATATGGTACACATGCACTTGTAAACTTAGTGAGCTTTTAAACTTTCAAGTTTTTTAGAGGAACAAAGAAGAGCTATATTACAACATAATTAAAAAAAAAAAAGATTGTAAGTTCTTTTCCTACTCACTCATATTTATCAGGTCCTATCTATATACAAAACAAAACCCATCAATACACATAAAGTGCTAATTAGCTTCTTAACTAGCTAACAAATATTAATAACACGAGAAACACAGAAAAGGTACAAATTTCTGTTTGAGCATTTCATCTTACTGTTATGTTGAAATTTGGGTAATCATGTTTAGCTTTTGCTTAGTTTTGGACTTTGTGTGTTTTTTTTTTTGCTCACTGCACATTCAAACACAAGAAGCATCCAAAAATGGAACCAACAAAACTTTTACGTCTACGTTTTTAGAGATGGCTGTGAACAGTCACAGTCAAAGTGACTGCATCAATATTAGAGCATAGAATGTGATAATATGATTATTATGTCCAACAGGAAAAAGTGGCCTGATGGGCTGTTTAGATAACAAGCTCATATCACCTGAGATTATATCAGTGTCCTCATCACTTTCCGCCATCATTTCCTCCATATTCAAACAACAATGAATCATTAGAAAATTTTAAAAAATAAAAATAAAAAATAAAAAACAAATATGCATAATACTTGAGTGTATCATTAGCACCATAAGCTCCAGATGGTATCTAATAATATCAGGTACCAAAAAACATTCACTAAGAAGTTTTAGTACTGGACTGATGGCTAATGTTAAACAGCAAAGTTCTAGTTGCAAATGTGGAGTTGGGATCCTTTAATGTATTATTATTATTATTATTATTATTATTATTATTATTATTATTATAGATGTGTTAGTGAATTTCTCATCATGGGAAAAGTGTTACATTTGAATTGAAATCCATTTACTCCAATTTTCCTTGTTCATTTATTGCTATTATGATTTATTATTAATGTAAACTAGTTATTACTATTACTGCATTTTGTGACTGAGATTTTGTAATCTCAATAGTAACTTTTAATGACCTACACTGACAAAACTACTTTTTTTTTTTTTTTTTAAATAAACAACCTCCTCAATCAACCTACAGAGACAGACTACAATAATGTCTAAACTCGATGTTGACCTGAAGTGTTTCTGACCTGCAGCACTGCATTAATGAGCAGCAGGTCGTCTGTGGGCTTCCAGCGTCCCAGGTCTTTAGTGATCTGCAGAGGCTGCTTGCTCTTCTTCACTCGTTTGGTAATTGGGGATGGCGCGATCACCATGGTGAGAGGAGGAGTTAAAGATGTGCTGGACTTGGAAACCTGATGAACGCACACAAACAAATGTAATTTGCTTAACGGAAGTTAAACAGGGCTGTATACTGGATCTCTTCAGCAAGATATCAATCATACATGCAATCGAACGTGACTGGATGTATGCAAATCGATAGTTTGCATTCGCCAACTCAGTCTCCAGATATGAACACTATTTAAAAACTGGGCTGAATTCAACAGTGCAGTCCAAAATACAATAAATGTTATGTATGGAAGAGTGAAGCCTTCTACAAATAAATCTCAAACCTTCTCCAATAAACTAAATTAGACAAAAGGAAAAGAAATGGTTAAAAAAAACTGGTAAAATAAACCACATTTGTGTGTCAAGATTTATATTCAATACCTTCTTTTTCTCACTGGACGATGGCTCGGCCCCAGGGCAGCGGATCGGCTCGATGCCTGGTGGGCCTTTAACCCTGCTGGAGGATTTAACCAGACTGCTCTCAACCAGCTCATCATCAAACTTCTTCCTCTTAATTGACCTGTAAAAAAAATGGATAATTGGTATATGATTGTTTAAGGAAAATATTTATACTCATGTAAATACTCAAATCAAACAAGAATGTAACATGTTTCACCAGTGTTACACAGGGTTAAGTGCATGGTTATTTTCCACCTAAAAAACACACATTAAAAGCAAACGATATGAAATGTTACACTATAAGGCCAAATGTTTGAACCATCACAATCATATGTGCATGTTGAACATCGTATTCCAGATTTAGTCACCGCTTTTCTGTTAGAATAATGTTTCACTCTTCTGGGAAGACTTTACGCTAGATTTTGGAGCGTAGCTGTGGGGATTTACTCATTCAGCCACAAGAGCATCAGTGAGATCAGACACTGATGTTGGGTGAGGAGGTCTGGGGTTTAGTCTGTGTTCCAGTTCATCTCAAAGGTGTTCAGTGGGGTTGAGGTCAGGGCTCTGTGCAGGACACTCGAGTTCTTCCACTCCAACCTTAACACACCACGTCTTCACGGAGCTCGCTTTGTGCACAGGGGCATTGTCATGATGAAACAGTTTTGGGCCACTTTGTTCCATTAAAGAGAAACTGTAATACTACAGCATACGAAGAAATTCTAGACCATTGTGTGCTTTAAACTTTGTGGGAACAGTTTGGGGAAGAACCACATATGGGTGTGATGATCAGCTGTTCACATTCTTTTGGCCATATAGAGTATGAAAACGTCAGTATCATAATCACACAACCTAATCAGAACTGTGTACTGGTCGGCACTGCACTGTCTCTTACTGTGCCTATGGTCCTGTTTTAGTAGTTATTGTACTGTTTTAGAAATTATTGTACTGTCTTGTGTTGTTTGCACATGCACTTCATGTAGTAATGTGTAGTCTCTTGTAGTTCTGTGTTGTTTTATGCAGCACCATGGTCCTGGAGGAACGCTGTTTCGTTTCACTGTGTACTGTACTAGCTGTATATGGTTGAAAGGACAATAAAGCCACTAGACTTGACTTGACTTGAACATCATAGTAGTAATGTGTAAATAACAGAATTCCAGGTAGATTTTACCTGGAAGAGCTTCTCCTTTTCGGAACTAGACCTCCTCCACTGAAAGCCTGAGCTGCTGGTCTCTTTATGTCCTTCACAATGGCTTGATCTTCATCCTCAGACCTGCTCTGAGCTGTCAGATTTGCCACATTTACCCCTCCAACCACTGCAGGGACCGCATCTGCCTTAACGTCTGAACGAACACGAACACACACACACACACACACACACACAAAGGATCTTGTCAAGCATCATTAGTAGAGAACATTAAAACACAAAATCATCAGTGGATGATATCAAAACTGTGCAATCAACCAAATGTAATCACACTGTGCACAGCAAAAGCTTCCCATCTCCAGCTGTCTCATCTGACTGACTTACATGTTGTCAATAAAATTATGATTTATGAATGAAACAGAATTCTCTACTCTGCACTGAGTGCTGATTTCAGTAAATATATTTACACCAAATGTGAATTAATCACGGTCTGATCTTCACGACCTGATCAGTTTATTAATTACCTGCTTCATCAGACCAGCCTGGTCAATTACTCGAACACAGGATCAGCTTAAATGATACGGATTAGGTCTAAGAATAGATTTTAATAATAATAATAATAATAATAACACACACACTTACCTTTTTCCATGACGTCGTAACGCTGAATTTATACCCAAAACTGCATTCGTAAGCCTTTAAATTGCAGATTATACACACTGAAAACTTCCTGTGTATCTATTTTCCGAGCTAACTATTTGAAATATTTGTCAAAACACTAAAAAAGGTTTTGCTAGTTAGCGGTTAGCATGCTAACAATGCTAATCCTTTGTTTAAAAGAGACAGAACGCTCTAGCGAAGGCTAACCAAGTGCAGGTTACTGAAACAAAAATAGCATTTATTTCAAATGGAACAAATATGATTTTTTTTCGCAAAAATAATTTAGTCTTTCCTAATATTTGTATACATATATCTATATAAAAAACAGACGGATGTTGCTAGCAGCTGTGTGAAGGCAGCAACATTTGGGAACGTTCGTGCGACGCTCACCGGAAGTGTATCGGGCTTTTTACAAAACAAGAGTCGAGATGTTACCAAAATAAATAAATAAATAAATTAATAAATTAATTAATAATCTTTTAAAATAAATTTTAAAAAGAAAAGAAACTTGAAAAAGATATATTCCCACACCAAATTTAAAATCATTTTCCAAAAAAAAAGAGGACATTTGAGATATATCAGTTCACCAGGCTTCCAAGTTTGATACTCAGGTTACTATCTGTGTGGGTTTCCTCTGGGTTCTCCGGTTTTCTCCCACCTCCTAAAAAACATGCCAGTTAGTGGACTAGCTAAAATAAATTGCCTCTACATGTGAATGAGTGTGTGAGTGTGTGTGCATGGTGCCCTATGATGGATTGTTTTCCCATCCCGGGTGTGTTCTGGGATCGGTTCTGGATCCACCGTGATCCTGACCAGGATAAGTGCTTAATGAAAGTGAGTGAATAACTCATTTTTACTTCATATTTCCATGTATTTCCATGTACACAGTCAGATACGCCTCTGCAGAAGTATAAATCGGCCTTAACACACTCACCTCAGTGCAGGGAGGGCTGTTAATTAGCTGAGTCACATGTGTAGAGCAGAGAAAACACTAAATTGTGTGAGGTTTGCTCCAGGACTAGGGCTGGAGACCGGTGGATAAAGTACTGTTGGGGAAAATAGAGCAAAAATTCTGTTACTGCAGCAGCCATTTCTCACTAGAAATAAAACTTAAACTGAAAAAGTCCACTAAATACCAAGAAACTCGCTCGCTCGTAGTTTATCCATCACTAACTTGCACACTCATGCTCTTTCATTCACTCACTCACTCACACATTCACTCACTTACGCATTCAGTCTCTCACACACTCATTCACTCACTCATTCATTCACTCACACACACACACACTCATTCACTCACTCATTCATTCACTCGCACTCACTCACTCACTCATTCATTCACTCACACACTCATTCGCTCACTCACTCACCCACTCACTCATTCACTCACTCACGCATTCAGTCTCTCACACACTCATTCACTCACTCATTCATTTACTCGCACTCACTCACTCATTCATTCACTCACACACTCATTCGCTCACTCACTCCCACACTCATTCACTCGCTTACTCACGCATTCAGTCTCTCACACTCATTCACTCACTCATTCATTCACATGCACTCATTCATCCACTCATTCATTCACTCACTCACTCACTCATTCACTCACCCATTCACTCAGTTACTCACGCATTCAGTCTCTCACACTCATTCACTCACTCATTCATTCACATGCACTCATTCATCCACTCATTCATTCACTCACTCACTCACTCATTCACTCACCCATTCACTCAGTTACTCACGCATTCAGTCTCTCACACTCATTCATTCACATGCACTCATTCATCCACTCATTCATTCACTCACTCACTCACTCATTCACTCACCCATTCACTCAGTTACTCACGCATTCAGTCTCTCACACACTCATTCACTCACTCATTCATTCACTCACACACACACACACACACACTCATTCACTCACTCATTCATTCACATGCACTCACTCATTCACCCAATCACTCATTCACTCACATACACACACACATTCATTCACTCACTCATTCACCCACTCACTCATTCACTCACTCACTTATTTGCTCACTCACACTCATTCACTCACCCATTCACTCACACACACACACTCATTCACTCACTCATTTATTCACACTCACTCACTCATGCACTCACTCACTCATTCACTCCCACACTCATTTGCTCACTCACCCACTCACTCATTCACTCCCACACTCACTCATTCACACACTCACTCACTCACCCCCTTTCACTCAGTCAGTTGCTCGCTCGCTCACTTACTCACTCAAACCCTTTCCATAACTCACTCCCTCCCTCTCACTCATTCTGTCAGTTATTTACTCACTCACTCTCTCACTCACTCCCTTTCACTCATTCTGTCACTCACCCACTCGTTCACTCACCCACTCACTCACTCCCTTTCCGTTACCCACTCCCTCAAAACACAGGCTGAGCTATTTAATTTGGTTGACCATCTTTGCCAGCTGGTCATTTATTTTCCTTATTACTATTAACTTCCTTATTACCCGCCAGATTGATCAATAAACGTTTTCTTATTGCCTTATTGTGTCATTTTTTAAAACAACCTGTTTATGATTATGATGTTGTGTCAGTAGCTGTAAACTGTTCCATCTACCAGCTGAAGAGCTCGGGTTGTGTTGTAGGAGCTGGTCAGGCCGAGCTTGTTTTTACATCAGGGCACTCACTCACACTCTTTCACTCACACTCTTTCACACTCACTGTTTCACTCACTCTCTCACCAACCTGCTTCAACACATACATCAGCCTCACTTAAGTTTAGCAAGTTGAAGGTTCTCCACAAGGGGGGGCCCTTAACACTCCAATGGCCTTTCTGCATAATGGCACCATGATAAAAAAAATATGGTGTTTTTAATAATTATTCACACACATAGAATTCACACATTTACAATTTCTTTTGATTTAATTTAATTTGAATGTATTTATTTCTGTAAATCTGCTTTGTGACAATGTTAAAATTGTTAAAAGTGCTACACAAATAAAATTGAATTATTGATAATCATTTTGTCATGTAAAAGTCATGCAAAAACTGTAAGAGGAGTAATAATATATATTATTCCGAAATAATATTTTACATATTATTAAGATTATGCTTATAATATAATGTTTTTTTTTTTTTTTTTGCTCCTGATGAATCTGGAGAGAAAATACTACTACTACTATTACTACTACTACTACTACTACTAATAATAATAACAATAAGTTGTATAACTCACAGTTTAGGAGATAAGTTTTAAAATGGCTCTAAACATTACTTTTTTCCTGCTCATATTGTTTTGCTTAATCAGTGAAAATATCAGTATAATAAATGGCAGAACACATCAGATTTAGACCTCCTCCAGGATGATTCCTGTCCCACCATCCTAAGCCTGTGTCACTGGCGTCTGCTTTCTTGCTCTGCTTGTGTGCTGGAGCCAAATTTGCGTCTGGGACAAATTTGCTGAAAATGAACTGCTAAGATTTTGGCTATCTGTGCTGCATTAAGAGTTTCACTACAGTTTGAAATGATACAGTACATGTCTGGGGTTACATTCTGAGAAATGCAAAATGATTGAAAATGAGTGATGTGTGGAGTAGATGAGGTCGACCTGTCTATGTAGATCACCATCAAACAGCGGCTTTGTTTTAAATGTTTATAGTGTGCTTTTTAAAAAGGAATGTGCAATGACTCAGGAAAAAACATGAACACGTGCAGATTATGATACCATTTACTGTATAAGCAGCATGAACTCTATAATTCACTGGCTTTCTTAACAAAAACAGCTGTGATGCGTGTTTTTTTCATATAACTGTAGCTGGAAGGTAAGACGAACTGAACAATGAGAAACCTGCTACACTACTTGCCTTTTAGGTTCAGGTCCAGTGCTGGAGTCATTTATTTTCTCTTATGCCTTTGCCATTTTTCTAATTTGATCTGGTACGAGTTCTCTCCTATACGCATATAATTCTTTTCAACGACTTAAAGTGTGTGCAAAGCTAAAGGAGTTAAAGTAGATTAAACAAAATATCTCTTCTCTTAGAAGTGTAAATTGTATTTCTTATAATCTTATATGATACATCTTAATTGGGAACTGTATCAATAATAATAATAATAATCATAATAATAACAACAATAATAATAATAATAATAATAATAATAATAATAATAATAAATAACTACATGAAAATAACTATATAACTCTATAAATTAGAATGACTATAAGTAAATAATAAACCACACATTCATTACACAAATATACATAAACATGCATTAACCCGACCAGTATTATATTCATTTAATGAAAAGGAATTTAAATTACTTTTGCTAAAAACAGTGACAGCATTTCATGTAGTGCCCTTTTTAAAAAATCAAGTACAGTTGCTGTTTTCACAATAATAACATTAACAAAAACAATAATAATGACAAACTGTTGCCAAATATATTCATTATTGTTGTTCAGTAAGCTTAGTGAATGCATAATGGGGTAATTATGAAAAATAATTGGAAAAACAGTTAATTAAAATTCCCCCCAGATATCCTTACTGCATAACATTATTTTAATGATTAATTTATATAATGAATATTTGTAAATTTATTGTAGGAGTCAATAGAAATCAGCAATATTTACTTTAAAAATGAACAAAGTTACAGATGAATATTTTAGTAGAAAATGTCAGTTTACTTACTTGTTCATGATATTCATTATTAATCACTTTATTTGATTTACTCATTTGTGTTCAAACTGAAGTTCTTCTTGTAACATCAGCGTACCATAGACATCTTCTGTAAGGCCTTTTTTTTTTTTTTTTTTTTTTGTGAAAACCATGAAAAAGACTGAAAGGCTTCAGCTGACAGAGTGCCATCTTATGTTCCATCTCAATTATATACAGTTGTGCCAAAGCCAACATTTTCCACAGTTCCATGAAATGTGGGTGAACAACTGCTATCACTGAAACAAGGAAACGGTCTACGCCCTAACCTACCGCATCCTGTAGGCTGAACGTGGAACCGAATCTGAAATAAAGACGGCCTGTTATTGCACTGTCTTAATGCGCACTGTAAAACATACAGTTTTGTTGGCTTTCCCTAGAGGCAGACATTATAAAATTGGTCTAAGCCCTACTGCCAGACTTCTTGATTTGACCTTGTACTTGCCTCTCTGAAATGCCTACCCTGGGCTGGAACATTTACTGGACTGTGTTTATTATACGATTTGGACATTGAATAAAACTGTAGAACTGATGAAGTAGAACTGATGAAGCATCATAGATGAATACATTATGCTATATTATCATTATATTACATTTAAGCCATGTTTCCAAGTAACAGAAACAAAATGATTGCTTCTCTTTTGCAAAAGTCTGCCCTATGTAAGAAAAAAAAAAAGAGTTAATAAGAATAAAATAAGGATCCCATGATTAATTAGCATTGTGCTTTGACTACAGAACTGCAAAGCTGCTGTTATGCAGATCAGAGGATTCGAAAGTGTTTCTTAATGGCAGGGGACGACAGGCTCAAAGCATCACAGGGAACCGAGCAAGCCAGAAAAAACTACTCATTACAGGCTAAACATTTTTCACCAATGACAAATGATCATCCACAGTTATAGCTGGCTTGCCAAAGGCACCTTATGGTTGAATTGGAGGCAAACTCTACAGCCATCACAGTCCAAAGCGCTGCTGATTGCTCTTTAATTGTCCATAGTTGCTATTAAGTGTCTGCAGGATGCACATGTGCGACAATGGAGGCGCCCGAGCATTGATCAGTGATGATTACATAGCAGGGAGCACTATTAGCAGCTATTCAAAAGAAGAGAATCACACAGGGAAACTTATGATCACTGCTCGGTTAGGTTTACAATTTCCTTTCGGTGTGAATTTGACCGAGACGCAATCTCTTAAAAATGATCCTGACAAGAAATGGTGTATGGAAAAAAGTAGTCTTGTGCTAAATGTTTTGCATGGCAGGTTGTGTGAGGGTGATTTCTCCGCTATAAATCACTCTGTGTTAAACGTGATCTTTTTCACTAATCCAAGGGCTTTTCCAGTAGAGCTGTCTCAGGTGGACAATCAGCCAGATCTACAATCTCTACAACATGCTAAAGATCTGGCGGCTTTGCTGTTGCCGCTTGTGGTGTTTAACAGGGCGTAAAAAGGGGGCACACGGGTGGGCTGGATTAAACCAGAAGAGCTGTTGGACTGTCATCAGGTTCCCGATGGTGAACTCCTGAACTCGCTTAGCCTTCGCCTTTTTTATCAGGCATGCCACTCTTGGGGAGGTTACTCAGGGGTCAGCAGGCTTTCACACGTCTAGCCGCTAACGAGGGGTGGAAAGTGGAGAGAGATGTGAGTAGACGTTGGAGGCCAGCGTGAGGGAGGGGTGGACTAGTGGAGTTCAAACCCCCACCCAAAAAGCACACAGGGACGCTAGCACAAAAGCTGTTGTGGCATTCCTGTGAGGCGTAAACTGATGCAGACAAGATCACAGGGTCTCTAATCACTGAAGTGACATTTCCAGGAAATCCAGGAACAAAGCCCGAAATGTAAATTGATGTAAGAAAGTGACATCAGACACAGGTTTATAACAGATCTCATTTCACTTTTAATGAGGAGAGTCGAGTTGGGCTTTTTTTTCTGCATTTTTAGAAAATAAACCGATAACAATATTACAAATAATGAAACTGTTACATCATTCACAGGGTTACAGTCAAATGTACATTTTATACATCAAAAACAGGACCTCCCATGTGTGTCACAGTGGTCAGGGTGGACAGAGCTCTACGTGAGCCCTGCCTGTCAGAGGGAGAACTGTCCCCTGTCCTGCATGCAGGATCAGGGCTGAGACACAGGGAAGCTCCATCACAGCCATACTGCAGTATTGCCATCCAGACACCAGAGGGCACAGTTATTCTACGGGCAACGGCTCCACATTTAGGAGCCATTTTCTCTCCTGAACACTTTGGACCATATTTGGAGGACACGGGCCACACCAGGGAGAGAGAGCGACAGAAGGAGCCAGGGACATCTTGTGTTTACATTCACTGCTCATTGTAACACTGAGACAAAATGGTCTTTCGCTTGCATTTTACAACTGGCACACAGTTGGTGAATGGTTCTGCAGAGAACGAGAGCATATGCCGTTCACAGCTTGCTGTCGCTCTCAGCTTTTAGCAAAAAGGCTTATAAACTGAGCAGAGTGCCACGGCAGTCATGATTAAACTTGCCAGCGGTGAGAGAGGAGAATCGTTGGTGGTTAAGATGTACACACAGCACAACTGTCACCACCTGAATGACTCTGTTAGTTATTTTAATAACTGCTGTGTGACATGTGGCTGTTTAGTTTGTATACACATGCCACTGAGTTGAGCACATGATATCTTGCCGATCAACTTTTGAGGCCTCAGCCTGACTAGCGTGACATTACAAATAACCTAAACATTCCACCGTCTGTATGTTATGGTTCTGCGCTCAGACAATCCAATGAAACGGCCAATACGAATCACTTACTTGCTCTGCATGATATTCTTTCACTCTCTTACAATCACATCTCATTTATTACAACTTCGAAGTTTACATAGCATTCTGGTAAATCGGGGATGGACAGAATGTGAAACGGAAAGATGGACGAAGCAGTTGGACTCCTGCAGAGATCTAAACTTCAGTTCTAGTATTGAAAAACACAATGGGAGGAAAATATTCTGTACCGTTAAGATTCAATGTGCCTGTGTAAATACTGAGTCTGTTTTTTAGCGCATAAGAACTGAAAGAGTTTTTAAAGAGAATATGGGTTATGGACTCCTCTGCTGATTAATGGGTTTAGCAAAAAACGGGACTTTAAAGGGATGTGAATAATGTAGAGCAGAGCCAATACAGGATAAGTTACAAATGGAAGCATCTGATGTGAAAAAGACTAAATATTGGAGAAAGGCACTCTCACATTGTGCCTGAGGACAGTGTCTGGCTTAAAGAGCACAAATTAGTTTGTGGTTACAAAGTGGTTTGAGCCTCACATAAGGTGTACCTTTACACCGTGGCAATACACACTGTATAACACAGTCATATGTAGCTAACAACCTGCTAGAATCTTCTCGAAAGAAAAAAAAAAACTCTTTCAAACCCAAACCTTTCTGTAATGATATCAGAATCCTGTGTGGTCATATTTTCACCCGCAAAAAGCACCACAAAATTATGAGACACTTGCACTGATATCAAGTGAAAATATCTTTACTATACTTAAATCATCTTATATTTCCCATTAGGAGATTACGATAAAGCACATAGTGGTTTATCGTAATCTCCTAATGGGAAATATCTCCTATATCGTAAATATGAATCCTATTTCTAGACATCTGAAGCTTGAAATGGACCAGAGCTATTGGCAGATAATATTGTTTTTCCCCCCTAGAAATAAATAATTGAAATAAGAAGCAATAACAAATAACATTACAAAAAAACCATTTCAAATTTTTTATTTTCATTATTTTACTTGTAGAAAGTGGTAACACTATCTGCCACTATCACAAGAACTTTTGGAGATTTATTTTATTTTATTTTTATTTCTAGAAAGAATTGATTGTCTACCAAAAACACAAGACCATTTGAGGCTTCCAATAAGTAAAAATGTCTAGAAACATGATTATAAAGCTTATATGTTTGTTTTATTGTTGTCTGATAATGAGAAATATTAGATTGCATTCTCTTACCAATCAAGATATGTTCACTTTTATATTTTTTGCAGTGAGTCTTCCTTATTTCCTTGAAACAGCATAATTCTATGCAAATGAACATAAACCCTAAGCCCCTGAATGTATGACTTTTGAAAAGTCTTCAAATGTCATTTCCCTTCATTTCAAAAGCAGTGCATTTTTTTAGAAGTGTATTAAACAGGGGTGATAAAAGCTGCATTACTTTTCAGACGTTGAAGTGCCGTTAATACTACAGCCGGTAAACACACTGCACTTCCACTGATTTATTACAACAGCAAACAGTCTTCAGATTACTTTCTCCCTATCACTTTCACTATGCAACTGAAATTCAAACATAATGCAGACACTCTTCTTTCTAATGCAAATTGTGATTTGGTATGCAAACAGAGACAAGAGAACGAATGAAAGAAGAAGGAAGACTGAGATGCCATTAAATATTGGAGCACTGGAGCAGGAGTTAAGGGTCTTGCAAAAGTGTGGCATCAGTGAAGAATTTCAGAAAGTTCGGAAGAGATAATCTGTGTCTCTATCCATCAGCCCATTAAAAAGTCACGCTGATTCATGGAACCACTGTAGGCAAAATCCTGGTAGTCACGTATTAAATAAATAATAATCTCTTCCTGGAAAAAAAAGAGGCCTGGATAGACAAAAGGAATGATGAAAACGGAGAAATGGGATTGATCAAAAGCAGGACGGGGAATTAAACCTGCGACTTATGCCTACTGGAGATATGGCCATCTACAGGATATATAAACACAGCATGATAGCACTAGAGATAAGCAGATATTTCTGTGGAACAATTCTTGTAATGGGAACAAATGAAGATGCACAGCAGAAGCGGCTTTGATGCATCTGTGGTCAGAAAATCGGCGCCAGATGAGCACTGTGCTGTATTAATCAGTTCACATTGCTCCACTCGAAGCACTGAATCAGCCAACTGAGCTTATGTGAACTGTAGTGTGGTTGAAGTGACTAGCTGTGCTGTACTGAGGGGTTTTAAATGTATTAAAGATGTACGTCAACCCTGAGGTTATGGAGCGGAGGAAGTCTCTGGTGAGCTGAGCTAGACAAAGTGTAATTGAGCACTGTTAACCACAAGTGACCTCCATGCCAGGACACACACACACGCACACACACATCATGTAGCACAGCTGGAGGTGTCTGTGGTTTTCGTGTCTCTTCAGTATCTGCCGCACTGCTCACTATGACCATTCTAAAGGATGGATCCCACAGTCCCAATCGTCTCTCTCTAATAGAAAAAAGGCCCAGATTTAACAGCTCTTCATTCATTTTCAACAAAAAAATTCTGTACACTAAAATCCAACACGTATTTCTTACATGGATATTTACACGTTTTTGATGTTTTATGCTCTTCATGTTGGTAAAAAGGCAGAAATCTTGAGTACCATTGGAGACACTGTTTAGGGGATGTCTATGAGTGTCTGTTAGCTCTCTGTCCAGTCAAACAAACCACATTTAAAACATAGTACTCATCCTCTTGTTCTTAAGTGATTTAGCCACTTATTGAGTGTTCTAACAGTACCATTTTACAATAATAATGATGCCATGGCCACTGGAATCATTATAACACTATGCTTGTGTACACGGTACCGTCCCAGTGGAAAACGCCATGTCATTCTGAAAAGGACCTCCTAATTTGATTGTTTAATGCTATGCTGAGCTCTTAGAAGACGAAACTGTGTAAAAAAAATTCAAAACCTATGTTCATTCAAGGTCCTTCTATGTAAAACGTAAATTAATAATAATAATAATGAAAAAAAAAAAAAACCCTAAGCAATTTCCTTTATATCTACATATTTGAAGGGAATCAATATATGATGTTTCATGTACTAAATTAATAAAACCCACAACAAACATTTGATTTAAAATAGGGGAAAACCACAAAATGAACAATCATATTAACCCCATCATTGCCTGAATGAAAACAGTCACGCACTTGGTGACTACATTGATGATGTCCCGATGTCAAGCGCATCTGATATGTACAGAAGGACCTACGAGCTATGAGGTAGGACAGAACGATGTCCTATTTGGCAGGTTATGACGTCTGTAAAAAGAAAAAAAATAATGGTCTTTTTCCCATGGTGACTGGAAGCAGAGGAAATCTTCATTACAAAGTCAACACTGTCAACGAGATTACTATTTAGGAGAGAAGACTTTTTTTTGTTGCTGTTTTTTGTATTTGCTACGGATGTTTCAAACAACTAAATAACAGAAGTGTCTTTTTTTTTCTTTGTGGCAGTCAAGAGGAAGTTTCCATTTCATGGTGTTCATCTCCTTTTCTCTGCCTTTTCAATGATGGCACAGGGATTATGGTTCCATGGTTTCTTCCATTTGGAGCCTCTGAGCAGGTAGTCAATATTCCTATTGAATGATTTCCACAATAAAGTAGAATAACAGAGCACATTGCATGGTGTTGTACCTTTCTTTTCGTTGTACTTTGCCCTTTTAAAGGGTAGCCTTTCAGTGAAATCCATCTACAATATTACACGTATCTATATATATCATATAGATCTTTCTGTTCATGTAGCTTTTTTTTCTTTAAAAAATCTTTAGTAAAATCATTAGAAAGAACATAGATGACAAAAAAAAAAATAAAAGGACTAATCGTAAGGAAGTAAGAGCAAGAAGATGTGCATGCTCTTGGTTGGTGAAAATTCCTCCTTGCTATGTTTTGGCAGTTGAAACAACTGATGGATGGGGCAGAAGTGTTGTCGATTTCTGTGGGACGACACTTTCGCAGTGTGAGCCCAAAAGGCTGGCTGTGTGGTTTGTAGGGGAATGGGGAGAACATGGAGGGCAGGGTTAGGAAGAGAGGACCAGAGGAGATTCCCTTGGAAAAAATGGTGGCCTAGAGGGAAAAATCAGGCTCAGCACACATCCACCTCCATCTGTCCACTTGTCCCTCCTGCCTCCGTGTGCAGGATCAGGCCTGGAGGTCAAACCTCCACCGACTGGATCTGGTTCATCTGCGCCCTCATCATCTGCACGCTGTTGAGGATCTTCTTTTGGTGACCTGCTAGAGTCACTCCCACCCTGAGGATGTCCCTGCCAAGCGCACACAAACACACACAAACACACACAAACACACATCAGCAAAGATATCAGCAAAACATGTAGTGCTTCTACATAAACCACCACTCCCATGCCAAAATAAACACAGCATGTCAGCTCAAAATTAAATGGACTCCTTCCAAGCATGATCCCCATCGGCTGCTGGGAGATAAGTTTAAAACAACGGCATGTCTTTGTTTTTGTTGGGATGTGTGTCTGGTTTGTGCAGGTATCAAAGCCAGTGATATAAGGAGAAGGGAATCTGACAGAGCATCACTGTGGCTCATATTTCTTGTAGGGACTTGAGGTAGAAATGCTCAGAACAATGAAGTTTTTAAAGCAAATATTTACTAAACATCTCTGAAAGCAGGGTTTTTTAGTGGCAGTATATTCATTTCATGACAACCATGATTAGTAAGACGAGTTCCAGATTCCCAGAATATATTTACATGTCATCATGAACGATGTCAGAGAATACAACAAAAGTATTATTCATACTAAAAAAAAACACCAACTCCAAATGGGGTAACAATGGAAAAACCAAGAGGTCTGCTAACTTTGGGAATGTTTTCACCTTCAGTTTTCTCCGGACTTGCAGACATGTGGACTTAATGTGCGTGTTACAAAGAAAGGGTCTATAGGGCCATAGGGCTGTCTGATTTTGACATTCATCTAGACTATAAGGGTCTAGACTGTAAGTCCTTATGGAATGCAGGCTTCAGAAGACTTTGCTTGTGGAATTACCCAAACATGGATGTGAAGAACAACAACAAAGTCCACACTGGCATATCAAGAATCACTATCTTTTCATCAATACATTGTAATCTGTATTAACAAAAATCACATACTTCTAACAGAGTGAGCAGCGATTATTAAATGCACAATAATGTAAACGTGCAGTACTGATAGCTGTGTACAACTTGCTTACGGTATCAGAATTCGGTGCTGATGTTAACCAAGGAAATGACTCAAGCTGAAATCTCCTCTAATTGGTCCTTTTTACACACTTGCAGCCATGCCACCTTGCAGATCTGACATTATGATCACTTCAGCCAGCTTTGCAGAAAGTAAGTCAGTGAGACTGGAGGCAAGGTGGCAGGAGTCTGGAGATTTAAATGGATAACTCTCTCTCTCTCTCGCTCTCTCTATTTCACTCTCACTCTTACTCTCGCTTTCAATAGCACTTACTCCATTGTCATCTGTGAAACCAGATCGAAGCTAGTGAAGTCAGCGTTGGCGAAATTGTCCTTGTACTGGCCCATCTTGATAGCATCCAGCCAGTCGTCCACGTTTCTGAAGCTGGAGAAGTCAGGCATGCTGCGGTCCAGCAAGGGCAAGTGCACGCTGTGCAGAACAAAGAGCGGTCATCCTCACACATTTTGTTATTGTATTTATTCTGCAGTCTGTCTGCTTTGCTGTTCTCTATAAATATCACTCGTTCTCTGATGCGGATCAGAGAACTGCTTCTCAATCCCTTTTTGTTTGTACTTTTGCAACTGGACAGTCTCTCTCTATTTTCATTTAACCAAATGAAAACATGAGCTACACTGACATAATCAGAGGTGAAAAGAAAGAACTTTTTTCTATAGAGATTTTTTTTTTTTAACAAATATTCAGACTGTGGTTATAATCCATTTATGTGTTAAACATGGCTTGAAAGGCCAAAGGTTTAGAACTAGCCAGCACAAGGACTAGCACTTAAAGATCTCTCATATGAATATAGTATATCTTGCACTGAATATGTGGGTTCATATATGAATCTGTACATAAATATCCACTCCTTAGGCTCTAGACTAGGTCAAAATTGGTGGCTATACATAGGACTGAGGGCAACATTCTCAAAAATAATTTCAGATCATTTTTAAAATGGTATACAGCAATCTATTTGTTTCTCTTGCACTGGAAGTCCTTCCACATGCAGCAAAGGCACTTACACCCACATCTTGGTGTCTTTTGCTCCTGTACAAAAGGTGTCAAACATTTATATCACACTGTAACTGTATATTCATAAACAAGCTTTTACACGGTGAGTATATCTAACACTGCAATGGCTCAGTGTATGTTCATGTGTTATATGCAAATGATCACTGACGGTCTTACCCTGAAGAAAGAGGTGTCATGGCCTTCAGCATGTTGGGGTTACGGATCATCTTGTCCAGGTTGTTAACAATCTGGCTGAATTTGGGACGATTATTGCGGTCCTTCTGCCAGCAATCGAGCATGAGCTGGTGCAGAGCACTGGGGCAGTCCATAGGTGGAGGCAGCCTGTAGTCTTGCTCAATAGCATTGATCACCTGAAGGGAGACAGACAGAAGTCCAGGATCTTTAGCAGATGTTGAAAAGGCCTAGGGTTCAGGAGTGAAGGGGAACACAGCGCGTACTATATAGTGGAAAGTGGGCATCTAGTATTTGATTTCAAGTATGATATGGACATTATCCAGAAAGTTATCCATTATCCAGATCAAAAAATCTGAAGCAAAACTCCTGTAAAATCCAGTCAAGAGACTTGTCCAAACGTCTCATGCAATACAGTTACATCCACCCAAACAACTGCTTTACTCCATTTTTATGCATCTGTGGCCAACCTTGTGTTTGCTTCCTACATCTCAGGCACAAACCTCTTAAACTCTCAGACAGTGGCTAAAGTGGAACTGCACTCAATTATGTGTGTGCATGCATGCATGCATGTGTGTGTGTGTGTGTGTGTGTGTGTGTGTGTGTGAGGTCAGCAGGTTAAGTGTGGTCAAGGGAGTGTACAGAGTTTTTGTGTGGCTATATAATATAATGCAGTAGGACAAATGTGGACATTTAATGATGATTTGTGGGCTTTTACTGAGCCTGAGTGGATACTAGGCTGTCTCTGCTGTTTTGAAGCTAAAATATTACAAACTTTATACCTCTCTGCTGGTTTTCTTTGTCTTGTTTATACACTGAAATGAAACCGTACATTTTCTCAATACACTTCTCATTTACTCCACTTTATCATACTGTTGTAACACAATTTCTTTCTATTTTTTATACTCTAAAGAGACCTTGAGTCTTGGCAGTAGGAGTAAAGAAAAAGAATTATAATTATATAATGTCTTGTTTCCGCATCCAGGATTACCGTAAACTGATGTTACATCCCCTCAAAAATGTTCCAAAGTGTTTGAAAAAAAGACTAGTACTTAGTTTGTCAAGCAAACTGTGATTATGGGTGAGCATGACCTACCGTTTCAATTCTAGATATTTACTGCTGACATCACATCCTTTACAACAGCCTTCTCGAAAACACTCATAAATACTAGGAGAAGCATATACAAATCACATGCCTGTTTATACACAGTTCCCTATTTCAAGAAACAATGTACCAAGACAAACAAAATATTAAAACATATTTAATGTTTTAATGATTTCAAATGCTTTGCGATCAACAAATGACTCAAATCACTGGAGATCTTGGATGATACCCGTTGATCCTCTTACATTCCTATAACGCAGCCATTTTCAGTTCATGTTTATGTTAGCAGATTTTAGCCTTCAGTATCCCTCGGTAAACGAAATAAATCACTAGTACGTTTCAGCTTGAGAGACTGATTTGGCACTTACAGTACTGTGCAAAAGTCTTAGGCACATGCAAAGAAATGCTATAAAGTAAAGATACCTTCATAAATAATGAAATTAAACATTTGTACATAAAAAAGCCACTATTAAAAGCGGTAAACAGTAATAAACTAAACAAAGTCAATATTACATATTGACAACTCTTTGCTGTTTCAAAAATGCAACAGTTGTCTTTGTGCAGTTTTATAAGGAAATTAGCTGGTAAGTTTTTCTGAGCATCTTGGAGAATCTGCCACAATTCTTCTGGAGACTCTGACTGTCATACCTGTTACTGTTTTTGCAGATAAAACCGGATAGACTTCATTATGTTGTTTTTTTTACCTGAAAAGTGGCGTATTATGTAATATGTTGCTTTCTTTACTGCCATAAAAACATTTTCCTGTAACATTAAATTTTTCATTGGAAAAGTAATGTTTGCCTCATTGACTCAATAATGCAATAGTCATAAAATAAACATTTAAGACAAAATTTGTATTTTGTATTAGGGTGTCTAAGGCTATTGCACAGTACTGTACTTTACGCTTTTTAACCACAAATAAACCTCCATAGTTGCTTTTTAGGCAAATCACTGCTTTGATTCAGTCCAGGTAAATTGCCAAGTAAGTTTTAAGGCACTTGGCCGAGCAGTTAAGATGCACTTGTATATTGAGGAATTCATCCTGGTGCTACCGTCTGCAGACACATCATCAATAAAGACAAATGAGCCTGTTTCTCTAGCAGCCGTACACGCTCACGCCACCATTTTTCACTGATGAGGTGGTGTTCTTTGGATCACGAGCGGAATTTTTTCCCCTAAATTCCCAAAATGACGCTCATTACATCATTCTATGAGAGTTTAAATGTCATCTCATTTGTCTAGAAGACTCTGTCCCACAACTCTACAGGTTCTATCATCCAATTTTTTTTTTTTTTCCAGCAAATTGTATCTGGCCTGTCTTTTTGTCTGCTCACCAGAGGTATATGGCAAGAGGTAAGAGGTTATAAAAGTGTCTAAGAACATTCCGGTGATTTCTTCTCTTTATGGTAGTCTTTGACACAATGATGGTTACATTCTGTTCAACTATTCTGTTCAGCAATGTGCTTTTCCTGCCAGTTTATTATCTATTGCAAAATTCAACAGTGATTTCAACATACCAGTGTGATTCTCAGAATATGGTAGTATGAGGTCTATCAAATATGTAAATTAGCAGAATAAAATACATTTTTCGATAAGATAAATAATTTAAAAAGAACATTTGTTCCTGAATTTTGGAAAATAAATCTTTATTGGAAACTTGTCAGTGGTGTTACTGTTACTGGTGTAACGGCCTGAGCTTATGACACTAGTGATAATTAATAACTCGTACAGTAGACTTACAGTAATGGCACCACATTAAATAATATTTGCAATTCATTCAAAAAAATTCATTACAGTCATAATGTTCCAAAAAGAATATGAAAGCTAATTTAAAATTTGAACATTTTGCTGGAAATGACCCACCAAACACTGGTTTTGACACGGATTGTTTCTAATACTTACCTTCATTCTGTCATTCTTTAGTGGAATTAATACTTCATTTATACTTGTATTGCGAGAAAACTCAAACTCATTCTCCATCCAATGTCACAATGACATTTTTCATAGTCCTACTGTACAACAATACTGTAATATGTATAAAAATAAATTGTATAATATGTTTGATCTAACATAACAGTGCAGGATTGACAATAAATCCAGTCTGAAACCCCCAAAACCTCCTGTATCAGACTCCAAAATCATAACTACTATTGTCAAATGTACTGTAATATTTACAAAACGATATCTATTTGGCTTGTAAAACATCAATATAATAATCAAATGAGATAATAATGTATGCAAAACTGCCGATCTCCAACCAGCAGACAAAAAAAAATCAATCTGCTGCAATAAGTCAAAAGTTGCCAAGTGGCAACCATGTACCAGCGTCACGAATGCTATTTTACCGTCCAATTAATTACAGTTTGCACTGTATGCTTTAACTTCAGACTCAGCACAACACAGTGAACGTTGTATATCACTCTAACACATGCTAACACTGTGTGTTTGTATATAAGTATACTACATGTCCTTATGCAGTGATAAGAGCCTGGGAGCCAAACAGGGGCTTGCTTCACTGCAAGAAACCAAGGATTGATTTGTTCTCTTCATAAATGCACTCTGATCATTATCTCTGTCTGAAGGGGACCCAGGGAAGCAATTTATCATCACTCACACACACATGCACACACATACACAGGCTATTAATCAGGAGAACATAGCTGCTATCTGAAATAAGACAGAAAAATATAACACGTATAAACTATTGGACTGTGTGATGGCTTTGCATTTATTTATTCCATCTGAGAATGGTAAATGAGATATAAATGATAATAGATACAGTGTAGTTTTAGGGTTCCCTCCTGCCAATCAGCAGTGTTTTACACTGATTTTTTTCTGATTTTCTGCAGTCTGATTCCATCCTCTGCAGTTTTCACTCAAATTCAGGCATGCTATTACTGTCAGACCAAACATGATTATCAAACACTCAGTAATTTACACGCTGACTCAATTCTATGTTAGGAAAAATGTGCTGGAAGCTGTAAAAGGAAATTCCCAGTGTCACTCTGTGTTTAGTTATGTCTTATCCTCAGTATTAACTGCTTCATGTCTGTAATCATGAGAGACGGCAGTTTTCCACCCTCCGAGCTCCTTTCCCTGCACGGTACTGTGAGTGACATCATCTCTGTGCACTCTGCTTCTTATGTCAATGTCGAGTTGTCACTCGAGTGGATTTGATGCACCACATTAGCTTCTATACACAGTAAACTAAAGACAAGCCGAGATTCACACCAAAGCCGTGGAAGAAAAAGGTTTCGGGACCGCTTTAGACCCACCACGCTCTAGCTCATTATATAGGACATTATAGAATTCCATTCAGTGCCTGATTAATCTCATCCAGCTGCCTCCAACTCACAGCCCGATGGGGCAATGGAACGCTATCTGGAGCTGCTAATAAGATAACCGCTGAGATCTGCACTCTCTCTTAGCACATTAGTGTTCACTCTTTCAGTTTCAAACTATTTTCATTATCTGGACCCGTAATTTGCTTTCCCCTCAGCCACCCAGGGGGATGCTGCAAATGGAAGCTGCAGTCAAGGGCAAGAACAGTTAGCACAGCCCCGTGCTTTGCATATGAAATAAATTTCTTGCTCACAAGTAACTGCGTGAGGAGTTTACGTTTGGTTTTTAGTGTTTGCTTCACCACTGTATGCAATTCTTACTCTGTTTTAATGAATCATATCTTAGGCACAGTTTAGATACAGGATACAAGGTTAAAGACGAGCAGCTTAAATTAATTTTCCATTTCAGTCTATATACAGTCACGCAATTTTACAACCGCCACACAGTGATCAGGCCGCAGGTTTAATCTTGTCCCATAAAGCAGACCCTATAGAGACTGATGGAGTTTCAGCAGAAGTAGGACTCTGGGTCTCAGCCTCAGATGGTGCACAGCAGATTTATGATGCACCACCAGTGCTGCTGTTTACCTTCCCTTCTGATTCCACACTGCAGCACTGCCCTTATCCATCACTCACACAGAGGCCGTGGGTCCTACTGAGACACCCCACTGACTGTCTGGTATAAGTGAGTACATCATGATGAGGAACAGGTAGTGAACTAATAGTGTGATTCAAATGTGTGATTTCAGGTCCTGATGTTTAAAAGGCTATTTTTAGGCTAAACCTTTATTGTTTTTATGACTCAACTTATAAATGCATCTTTTTTTCATACATTTTGTATGAAAAATGTATGAAATGATGTGTGTTGGGTCAGGGTCTGAGTAGCGGAGAAAACCAGCTAGCTAAAGTAGACTAATTAGTGTGACAAACACACACATACATACCACACATGCATACATACATACATTATATATATATATATATATATATATATATATATATATATATATATATATATATATATACACACACACACACACACACACAGTATACAGTATGTGACCATGAATTAATACAGTATATTGAGGCCATGGGTTTCTAGAAAACAATGCATACAGTTTCTGGAGGAAGTTAACAATTAATTTATTTTAAAAAGAGAAAAAGACTAAAAGAGTTATGGTTCCCAAGATCTATTTTGTGGCCACGAACTACTTATCTTGTGGCAACTATTGTATTTTAAAATGAGTGAGAGAAAGAGAGATCAATTGATTTAGACCACAGTGACCTACGCATGGAGATGATTACTACTACACTTTACTTCAACATTGGAATGATGCATTAAACCATACAGGAGTCACTTGCATTGCAACATGGATATACCATTACCCTTTGTCACCTTAAGAGAATTCTTAAAGTGAATAGACTTTTTGCCTGTTCCTGCCAAATAATGAACTGGAGGCCAAGAATGAACTTGTGGGCTCAAGTTACACAATCCATGACCATGAGAGACTTAGGATGTGACCTTGAAATATTAATTAGTGGCCTCAATACACATCTTGTGGCCTCAATATATTAATTTTGTAGCTGTGCCTTATTAGAAAATAACCACGAAGTCACCTCAGAGCACTGCACTGATAAACTCTATTTAACACTAGTCAGAACCACTGTGTTACTGAAAAAAAACCCTATTAATAATAACCCTATTAATCTCAAACATCTGTACTTGAACATGTGCCCTGAATGCAGCTTGTTGTTTTGACAAGAAGAAGTCATGATACATGCAAGGCAGCTCAGTATGTGAATCGCAAATATGGATTAAATTAAAATATAGATAATTATATTATCACAGAAGATTAATCTAAAGTGGATGTTGGTTTTACAAGGAGGTATACATTTTTACATTTTACAAGGAGGATTTCTTTGCATCTATACTCGAATAAAGCCCTGCTTTTAAACTATAGTGATATAAAGTTAAGGACATAAAGGACATAAAGACTGCTCCAGAAGCATTGAAAACAATATAGAGCAGTGTAAACAGAGTAATTACTAGATTCCATAGTAGGAAAATAGGATCAGGATAGGATAGGATCAGGATAAAGTTGGGTACATACATCCTGATTGGTCATGTCCCAGTATGGCCTCTCTCCGTAGGACATCACCTCCCACATGACGATGCCATAACTCCATACGTCACTGGCTGAGGTGAATTTCCTGTACTGGATGGCTTCTGGTGCAGTCCAGCGGATGGGGATTTTCCCACCCTGTCACACAGAATCAAAGTTTCAGAGAGAATAAAAGTACATACTCATTAGAAGTTCACTAAATGGGAAAAAAAATCACACTGTAAAAACATCATAAGACAGTAAAAAAGATTATCAGTGTGATATCAGTGTGAAATTTGCTTTTGAATTGTTTGTCGCACTGAGTGCAGGAATTTTGTCTATCGTAAAATGTGCATAAAAACGCACTTGACTAAGTGCTATATAGTACAGTATCATTAAGACTTCTCACCAGAGCACTTGTGTAGGTGGGGTCAGATGTGTCATCCTCCAGGAAGCGTGAGAGCCCGAAGTCTGACACCTTACACACCAGGTTGCTGTTAACCAGGATGTTCCGGGCTGCCAGGTCGCGGTGCACGTAATTCATATCAGCGAGGTACTTCATTCCCGAGGCAATACCACGCAACATGCCTACTAGCTGGATCACAGTGAACTGCCCATCGTTTTGCTGTAGGATATGAAAAAAAAAAAATCTAAATATCATGCAGGCTAGTTTGGATGGTTCCTAAGCAGTTAACACAACAGGGGCTTGGGAATGAGAGCAGATGATTTCAGGATTCGTCTGTACTGGTATAAGTTTCTCTGTGGGTTTTTTTTTTTAATTAGGTCTAGGCTTGGGGATGACTCTAAGAGACAGAAAGCGTTCTGGTGTGTGCTAAGTTGGATGAGAGAGCAGATGTTGCCTGTCCCATACTGAGCCCTGATAAATCCTTCAGCTGTTCTCCAAGACTGTCATAAAGTCCTGAAGAAGGAGCTCCTGCTGCTTTGACCCAGCTGTGGCTCCAGCTGCACCCATCTGCAGACCCACCACAGGAGCCACAGGAGATGAGAGCAGCAGGCTTTGTGTAGACAGACAGACACGGGTCAAGTGTGTAGACATGTCCGTCTTTTGTTGTGTGTTTGGTGGTTTGTGTATTACATTTGTTTTGGGGCACCATTTTTTATATGCCTCTTTTTACTGTTTTTTTAATAGCCAAACTGTTTCACAATTGGTGGTTACACGGATAACTCAAGATACGTACAATTTAAAATACATTTATTCTTTTTCAGATTATACTCTATTTGTAAGCGTAATGTAGATGTATGTGTAGAGGAATGTATAGAATGTAATACATTCCCCTACTCTTTGGGCCACATCTCAAATGTGGGAACTTTTTCTGATTTCCAGTGGTCTTTTTTGTCATTATTGTTGTGAAGTATCATTATGCTTTGGTTTTATAATGTCTCAGTTTCATTAATAATCTTACACAAACTTAAAAATCAGGGAGGTTACCATGTACTGGATGTGCACACCTTCGAACACTGTATGAGCATTTCAGAGCATGATGTAGTCACTATCGTTCCCCATCTTTAAATATTATTTGTGAGATAATTGTATATTTCCTGTCCTATTGGGTGACAGGAAATATGTAATTTGTCAGTCCAATGGCCTTTTCATGTTAAAAAAGCCATGTTTATTCATAATAGGAACCAGAATAACTAGAAGTCTGGCTTGTGAAGTTAATCACTATGTACCTAAAGAGTCAGGTGTTACATAAATTAAAGCTAATACTGCAATTATTATTGTTAGCATATGCTGCTAAGAAGTCCTCACAGGACATACTAAAACCCTCACACAAACCCTTCCTCCTCATTAAACAACCTGAACTCCTCCTCACGCCCCTGCCATCTCCTAATTTATCACCCTCATTCCAAACCTCCACAGCAATTAACTTCCATAAATTATTCATAAGTTTCAAATCCTTCACAAATACAAACCGCCACTCTAATCTCCCTGCACTGTTTGCATACAGTTTAATTAAAGGGACACTTAGCCCAAACTAATTTCGATCCACAACCGGAGCAAAGTACGTGTTCTGGTTTTCTTGATTATACGTTCATATGTTTATCACCAGTCATATCTGAACCATATATATATATATATATATATATATATATATATATATATATATATATATATATATATATGATATGATGACTTCTACATTATTGATTCAGTACAAAAACATTTTAGATTTCCAAACATTAGTTTTCCAGCACAAAATTAAATGTAGCAGAAAAATGTTTATATGTCAGTAAAGAAGGCAGCATATTACAACCATATTACATATTAAGAGATCACTTTCCAGACAAAAAACATAATGAAGGCTGCTGGGTTTTGCTGCAAAAATAAGAAGCAACTGTGAGTCAAAGTCTCCAGAAGAACTGTGGATGCTTCTGCAAGATGCTCAGTAACACTTACAGCTCATTTCCTTATAAAACTGCACACATTGTACCTGAGACTACAATTTTTTTTTTAAAAGCAAAAGATCATCACACCAAATATTGACTTTGTTTCATTTATTACTGTTTACTGCTTTTTATAGTTTTTTTAAAATGTAGAAACATTTAATTTCATTATTTTGAAGGCATCTTTGCTCTACAGCATTTCTTTGCATATGTATGTATGTATATATATATAAAGACTGAAAGCCTTTGCCACTCTTCTTGATGTGATGTGGCAGTTTGAGTGTTTCTGTTTCAGTATACACCTGCCTCACATGTACTATAATGCTTTCAGCAAATGCATCGTGTCACAATACTTGTTCTGAAAGGTATCAGTGTAATTGCACGAACAAAGCACACACACATCACTTACATTACTAGGTTCTTGAAAGTAAAAGGATGTTTTCTCTCAGAATAAATATATGCTGACACTAAACAGTAGGGTTCAGAAATCTTGAATCGATTTACTCGAGTCCAATCGAGGTGTATGTTAAGCTAGGGGTTGTATGACAATTTATTTTTACTAGTTTGACCAGTAATTCAAAAATAGTTGACTAGTCTTTTCACAGTTAAAGCTGTTTCAGGACATCACTATTTTAGGATTTATAAATGAGACTGGATAGTGTTGTGCAAACTGCAGCTCCAAATGTGCTCTTTCTCACAGTGTTGGTCACGATGGAATTCACTATGCCAAAGTACAAGGATCTCAGCTTATTAAAATGTTATATATCTCTAAACAACAACAAAACGAAATGTATAAGGAATTCTTTCAGGAGTGGGAAGGAGTGGGATTACAAAAACAGTCCCACTTTGTATGAAGTGATAGAGTGAAAATGTTTCATTAAACCTAAAGAAAAAAAAAAAAATTCCCAGTGGACGCTTAACAATGTGCAGTTGACTGTAGAATTGGCTTCCTCTTATCAGAAATATTTTCAGACTAACAAAGTATTTAGCCTGCTTGCTTTACTGTCTCGCTGTTTTTTCCAAACACCCAACTAGTCGACAACCCCACAGTGTAGACTACCAGATTATTACGATGCTTGTGATTGTAGCTGGTGTGAAAGACTAAAACATGACAATAGTTCTATATGCTATGCATTGCTGTCACATTTTCTGTAAATAATAAACAAGTTGACTTGTATGAGTAAAGAATGTATCTTGTCTGGGAAATGAAAAAGTAGGCGGTTGGAACCTACACAACTTCTCTTTCCAGCTGCATGTCTTCCCTCAGACAGTATGATGTCTTTCTTTCACAGACGAGATATCACAAGTGCTTTTACACATGTAGTAACAAAAGCTTACAGAACGATTCCAAAGTAAACTCAACAAAGCCCTGCAGCCTAAATTATACAAGCTACACTGCTCAGGAGAAAGGCCTTCTCACCCTAGTTTTACATTCATTACAAGGTAGGGGTGTAATGCAATGCCACTATCTGTATCTGTAAGAGGTTTATGGCTCCAAATATTTGTATCTTTATGATTTCTGGCTCTGACAGCTGTGCATGTTTCATGTTTCAGCATGAACTCAGAAGACTAGTGATTAGCAAGGCATGAGCCTGCACTTTTACATTTATTCATTAGGTTGATGTTTTTAACCATAGCAACCTCCAGTTGAGACAGAATGCAATCGAGCAGTTGAGGGTTAAAGGCCTTGCTCAAGGACATGAACTTAGAACCTTCTGAATAGCTCCACCTTATCCACTGAACCCACACTGCCTATAAACAGAATCAAGCTGATTCAAACAAATGCTTTGCAAATGTTGGACTGTTCCCTAGTTTATCTTGCCTCATTTATTCCTCATACTCTCTGTGGTGTCTAATTTCTGATCATTTTACTTCCTGACACCCCTTAAAGCTGTGTGTCAGGCCTAAAATAAGTTTCTACTCATGGAAGCTCAGAGGTAAAGCTATACTAATGAGAGAAATAAATCCACCATGTCCCCCAATTTACATAAATCAGTTTTCCACTAACTTCAAAAGCATTGAATTAGCATTGATGAAGGTTTCTCAACATTCAGCCTTTCCCCAGTGACTCAAATAAAAATGATGGCTGCCAGAGCTGGTCACTTGCTTCCTGAAAGCAGCCTCCTCTCATTTCCAACCCTGCTTCATTTCTCTGGGATTTGAACGATGACTGCTGTCAGCTAAACTTCAGGATGAGTTTGCGCAGAAAGAGAATTTAACTTTGAACCCATATACTTTGACTTCCTCTTTTAATGCGAATGATTTATGATTCAAATATTTTCCTCTGTGGAATCGATGTATATTAAGGATATATATACCACAGAGCTGCTGATTTTTCAAATATGATTGGTCAGAAGGTGATTCATTTCTATAAGAGCAGCTCTGAAAATACTGTAGGCTGTAATTCAAATCACTTACTTCTTCAGTTTCTCAGTAACATGACAAGCTGCAATTTCTGAGGCTGATGAGGGAATGACTGTTTATAACTGCTATAAAATAAGTGATAACAGGAACTTACTTGTCTCTTGGATGTTCCACAACATTAACTGTAACTGTGAAACGTATGGCGTGACGTTCTTTAAACTGTAATCACTGAATCATTTTGGTATAAGAAGAATAAAACACTTCTGTACATACTGTTCTTTGATAATAATAAACTTTCATTCAGTAACAGTAACTCTGCTTTGTGTTGAGCCAAATCATACCACTCTATTACTGATCATTTTTCTTATGTCATGTCATACCATGTCATGCTTTAGTTCTTACACTGTGTATACCGTACATGAAGCACAAAACATGATGAGTGTATTACAAGCAGTGTGACACCATGGCTAAAAGTGAGACGTTTGAAGAACGCTGGAGTACCTTTACATAAAGCAAACACAATCTCAAAGCAAATGTTAGTGGCAACCCTTGGATATAAAGACAGGACGGCTGTGGGCTTATTAGAACGCTCAAATCAATATGGAGAGCTACATGCGCACAGTGGGGAGGCCTGTTGAAAAGGGCCAATAACGTATTAAAGAGAGCCTCCTGCGGGGGATTACCTAATGTACACTGTGGTAAATAAAGAAGAGACATTTTATATATGTACATATTGATGTGCACACACACACATGCGCGCGCGCACACACACACACACACACACACGCACACACTAATGAGGGATTTTCATTCAGTTGCATGTCTGTTTCTAGCCACACTCATGTGTGCTTGTGCTTTAGTATATTCGCAAGGATTTAAAGGATTTTAATACAACATCTCTGCTGGATTTGTCCTTCTGTTTTTTTAACAGCTTGACAGATGATAGTCTCTTTGATTTAAAATACATTGTAAATCCCTATAAGCATACAGTAAACAAGTCTGTGTGTGTGTGTGTGTGTGTGTGTGTGTGCAGCTATGTGCCAAATGTTTCCATGACAAAAGAATTACTTTATAATTTGACTTTGTAGTGATATTTGGTTTGTCCCTAAGAATTTTTTTTCAGCTTTTATTCGAAAAACTATGAGGTGCTTAAAGGAGTGTTTTTTTAAAAAAAGTGTCTTGTAGTTTTTTGGTTTGTCCCTAAGAAATTTTTTTTCAGCTTTTATTCGAAAAACTATGAGATGCTTAAAGGAGTGTTTTTTTTAAAAAAAGTGTCTTTTTGTTTATGAACAAAAAGTGCATTAACATTATTTCCCACTGGAATCTTGGGTTATTTCTACCGGTCATTTTATAGAATATAAAATACAGCATGCAGTAATATGTGCACGTGCACTATGTAATAATTACTGACATGAGAGGTTCGGTCAGCTCAGAAAACCCAGCGATACTCTGATAACGATTATATCACTCCATTTCCCCATGTAGGACTTATCTGGTCCGAATAGGGCTTATGAGAAGTGGGAAATAATGTTAATGCACTTTTTGTTCATAAACAAAAAGACACTTTTTTTTAAAGACACTCCATTAAGTGCTCTTTTCTATCATCTCATGATGAAACTAAACCAAAACCACATATTGGGCGAGTTTTAAAAAAAGATTTTGATGTTTTAAAGGACATGTTGTTTGCAGTTAATAGAAGTAATCTGTTATCTATTATGTAAGGAGTAAACACAAAACATGTCAATGTTCTTTGAAGAAAAGAATATACAGTACATATTTATAATATATGATATATAAAGACTTTAAGATTTTTTTAATGTCTTGATGTCCAAAAGACATTGTATACAAGGACCCAAATAAGAATGCATTTTCTGTGTATATGAGACTTAACATTGTGAATGTCATTTACTCACCCTAAGGAAAGAGTCCAGTGAGCCGTTCTCCATAAACTCCGTGATGATCATCACAGGGCTGCTTTTGGTCACCACACCTTCCAGATGTATGACATTAGGGTGGTCAAATTGTCCCATGATGCTGGCCTCACTCAGAAAGTCCCGCCTCTGTTTCTCGGTGTATCCCGACTTCAGTGTCTTAATGGCGACAAACATCTCTCTCTTTCCTGGGAGCTTCAGGTTGCCACTGCACACCTCCCCAAACTCACCTAAAGAGGGACACGATCAGAGGTTGGTCTAATAGTAAGGAATCTCATGATTAAAACTAAATGAATTACTGTAATAGAAGAACTTCTCTATCATTATAGTACCTGCTCCGATGACCTGCTCGATCTTCACACATGAGATGTCGATCTCTTTGGCAAACTCTCTTACTGCTTCGTTGGGATCTTCATAGGTAAATGGGTCAATGTAGATCTTCATTCCTGGTGACACTTGGAAGAAAAACGACTGGTTATGATATATACAGCTCAGTAGGCTCACTTTAGCTTCATTGTGAAACAGTAACTGTGGAAACGCTGCATATGATGTTGGTATGACTGGAGCCGTTGGAGTGTGACAGGCTTTCAGGAGCTAAGATGTAAGACGTCATGGTTGAGGCCTTATAGGTCATTTCTCATTTGACATTTCAAAAAGCCTTTGAAGGCAAAGAAAGTCTTCAGAGCCTTCAAGCACCCCGATTTAATGACCATTGTGTGCTCATACACTTGAGAAAAGCTCCGGAGCCAGTGGAACGGGCAGACCAGAGAGCAAAAGGTAATACAGCCATTTTCCTCGGGTATGGGGACAAAATGAAAAACAGTGCCACAATGACAAATTTAAATAGGGATAGGATTTATTGTAGTACCCACAGGAATGGTAATAAAATGTACATTATCACTGTGGTAATGGTAAGAAAAAAAGACTGAACAAAGAAATAAATCTAAACTAGTCTCCAGTTCCATGCATAGATGTTATATTTTACTGTGCAGTGTTAAAGCAGGGTTTAAATTACGCCTACTTTACTCTTTCTGATGACTTTCTACTTCTCTTTAAACAGTAAAAAAGGTAGATTTTATTCATCACAAAAGCAAATGTAAAAACACTTCATATAAATAATAATGTATTCATAGTGCAGGTAGTACACATGTAATATGTAGTACAGAATGTTTTATGTAGCATCCATAATATCGTGTAATGCCTGAAATAAGCCTGCGTAAACACTCATAATTACTGAAGTATTAGTGGTTAAAGTTGTAAAGCATGAGCATATTACTTTATAATGTCAGCATACATAATGCTTTATAACATATGTTTATATCACTTTATTATTACCGGTCCTGCATTATAATCTGGTACAGATACAACACAAGAGCCTGTGTTATCGTGCATTATAACAATGGTGTGTAAAATGTTCTTATAAACATTATAACGTTTTATACCACAGCTCTGAATTCTCAATTCTGATTGGTCAGAAGGTGTTGGTTAGTTTTCTATAACAGCTGCTCTGACAGTAGTGCTGACTGCAAGGCAAATCACAGATTTATATTGCTTACCATAGTAACAACCTACACTAAGGAATCATAACAGTAACTAAATTTGGGGATGTTCCGCAACATTAAGTGTAACTATAAATGGCTAAAAAGTACAGTGTGTCATTTTATTTAATAAATAAATATTTGTTAGTGAGGGCAAATTGCTGTGATATAAGTGGAATAAAACACTGTTGCTGTTATTGGAAGATAATCGACTTTGGGCTGGTACGGCCCTCCTTTTCATGTCCTGATGCATCACACCACCTCATCCTTGATTATTTTCCTATAACGGCATGCCCTGTTGTGTATTATTCCTTACTAACCTGACATAATATTCTCAATTCACCAGTCGAAAATGACAGATGCAGTGTCTCATTTCCACTGTGTGTAATTTATTCTGTTAAAAAATGTACAAAAAAGTCTTTATAAAAATGCGCCAAGGTTTAACGATAAACACGTGTCATGAAGTGCAGATGACAGGTTTGTGTTTTATTAGATGTGATGCAGACAAACCAGAAGGATCGGGCAGTAATCATACACAGTATACAAAGTTCAGGTTTGGCAAATAGGCAAGAATTAAGACTGAACATGTAGAACACGTAGCTTGAGCAAACTAAGGCGAAAACTAGAGAGACAAGTGAGCTGTTAGAAAAGCTCAGTGGGACTTTTCAAAGAGTATTTTTAAGTCCAGGTTCATGGAGTGTGGGAAATTGCTAACAGGTGTGTGTGCTCAGATATCTGGTGATTTGGAACAGAAATAGGTGTGCTGTGGGTCTTGTGACTGGATGGTTGAGGATCTTGGGAATTGTAGTTCATTTGATTGTTTGTAGTTTTGAGGGCAGGCAGGGACGCTGATACGACTGATAACTTTCTTAGGACAAATATAGAAATATAGACGTGTATATTTTGTACTGTAGAGATGCCAACATTTCTAACAAGAAAATCCAGCAGGCAGCTCGAACAAAAACAGAATTTACACAAAAACCCAAGCATTTATCAGTAAACAAGGTTTTTTTTTTCAGATGTGTGCTAAGTGACAGAAAAAGCCAACAGAGGCAAAAGGTGAAATAGATACTTAACAATAAACAACTCTATTTTTTTTACCAACCAAAGACTGCACAATCCCACCCACTTGTTTTCTATTGGCTCACAATTCACAGGTCAAGTCAGTGCGAAGTGAAATAACTGCTCCCAGAAGCAAATATGTCTTTCATGTTCTGTGTCTTCTCTTTCAGTGAATTGGCTTTTCTGCTGGGAAAATGTTATTCACATTTTGACTGGTGCTTTAGCTGTAAAAGCAGAAAAGCAAGTTTTCAGGTTTTTTTTCCATATCCCCAAAGCAAGGGATCAAAAATCACAAAACTACCACTAAACCATACACGTTGGCACCTCTGTGTACTCTGTCATATACATATTGATTTACTAGTACACTTATAAAAAGGCAAATAATAATTTACAGGACATTATTAAATGATGGATGTGGACAGACGTTTGTCTCTGTGCAGCTCTCTATGTGTTTGCCAGAAACAGGAGGCAGACGAGAAGTGAATAAAATAGCAAAAAAATAGATCTGAACGTACATAAGGTCAGAATGTGTCATCCCAGTGTAATCACACAACCATGTTCATTTTTAGAACATCTCTAAAACCTGGCAGCGGTGAGGGTCTGAGAACTGAGCAGCTATCTGCTGAAGACGATTATAAAGGGTCACACTAGGAATGGGAATTGTGTAACCTCACCCATCAGTCTGAGTGGTACCGTAAATAGCTGAACAGATACTCCGAGTGAAAAAGAGGGAGGGAGGAAGATGGAGGGCACCTTCTGTCGATCCATGCTAATGGATGAATGTTGGCCTTGACTTTCCAGAGTTCACCAGTATACGCTCAGCCAGAAACGCCCTCCATAAATGTGTTGTTTACGGCAATCCCTGGCTATTGATTACATTGAGCAAATGCTTTCTCAATTCATAAGAAAGGGCAAAGCGAAAAATCAATGTGATAAGCAGTCTGATAAAGAGAGAGGGAGTGAGTGAGAGAGAGAGAGAGAGAGATTATCTATCTTAATTTAATGTGTCTTATTTTCTAATAAGCTATAATAAAATGTTTATTACCATAAATAGAAAGCAATGCAAGTAGAGAAAGGGCTGACCTCATACCCTCATTTCCTTATTACCTTTTTGTCTTTATTACCTCAGTTGGCTGTGTATGAGCTTGTCTCAGCTGAAAGAGCTTATCATTAAATTGTATGAAAAAATACAGATATAAATATTTAAAAGTGTATTAGTTTATAAAATATATAAATATTGTGCTCAGATGTTATATCCATATCCAAATATATATAAAGATGGTGCATAAAACATTATATCCATATAATTAAATTACAGAATAAATATTTCACAGGTAAGGATTGGGGTGGATGAAATGTTTTTTTTTCTCTCTGTCACTGTGATAAGGTGAAGACCACTATGGAAAAATTAGAGACACACAGCTTTAAGACAGCATTAATTATAGCAATGTGTACATATGAGGTCCTGAATGAGATGGTAGTTAGGGAATGGATGCAAATCCAAATAAAGTTGTGAATGTCTTTAAACAAAGTATATTCAGGTATGGAATAAATTTGCTGGTGGCTGTTTTGTGTCCAGGAAGTGTGTGAGACAGAGTGTGTTTAGAGGATTAGGGTAAAAACACTCACTGTGGCCGCTGGTGTAGTGCTGCAGCTTGTCTGTGTATTCTGAGTCTGCTCTCTCGAAGCCACGTCTGCTGGGACAAACACACAGAAATGCAGAGTGGTGGTCTCTCTCTCTCTCTCTCTCTCTCTCTCTCTCTCTCTCACACACACACACACACACACAGTATAGCAAACAACTACAGTGAGCTCCAGAATTATTGGCACCCTTCAAGAGAATGGGCAAAAATTATTATACCTTGATCGATTCCACCTTTCATCTGTCCTGTAATAAATATTATTCAAATGTAAAAGTAGTTAAAAATGAAATTATTTGTATCCCTAAAATTGTTGAGAACAAATGCAAATAAGGTTTCTCCAAATACTAGGGTGCCAATAATTGAAAAACCAGTGCTAAGCAGGAAAAAATTGTACTTAAGACAACTTTTTATGTTTTCTTATTGTATTAGTATGTATTTATGCTCAAAATATAACTCACTGTATGTGTTATTCATTTCATATATTCATTTTGGCTTATTTAAAATAAAGAATAGGAATAATTCCTGAGGTGATATGTAGGGAGTAAAACAAAGAAAAGCTACACAGTGAACTGGACAGCTTCTGTGGTGTTATATCGACTCTCTTTACAAACTGTGGTACTTTGTTTAAGTCCATTAAAGAAGATATATAAAAACTACCCTCTGGGTCTGTGCTTGGGCTTGGGAGCTGGTTTAATTAACAGGAGAGATACATATGTTAAGGGACAGAGTTAAAGGTGAGCACCATTAACGTACCGGTTACACACAATGATGATGACCACCAGAGCGATGAGGAAGACTAGCCCGGCAGCTGCTGAACCAATGATGAGAGGCAGTTTCTCCTGTATGCTGGTGTTGTATTCCTCTGCAGACACACACACACACACAAAACACCCACATTACACCTACAAACCAAAACTGATGCACGCTGCAGTGGTATAAACTCCACAGGGACTGTGTAGAGACCAGAGTGCCAGATATCACTCTTCCACCACACAAGGAGCCTGAGCTGGTGCCTAATATCGAACCTCAAAAAAGCTAGTACTCAGAAGCAAAATTGACGACATCCGGGGCTTGGGGACGGCATCAACTCAAGTAATTTCCATGATCATAACTGAAATAAGACATCGTAATTATAGGGGGTTTGAAAAATTAGCTAAATTAATTATTGCCATCATGCATCAGTGGCACTAGGAGGACTTGGCAACAATTTTCATTGGCAAATGTGAAAACAAACCAAAACAAAACAGAAACTTCTAACGCTAACAAACCTTTTTTTAGAGAAGCTTTACACCACACACAAGGCAGAAAGGTGCCACTGTTGTGCACAGAAGCGAGGCCCTTGAGCAAGGATTTGTTTTAACACCTCCACACAAACACCTAAATCTGATCAACCCTGCAGCAATAAAGAATCCACAAAGACGCTGTAGATCCACACAGGTGAGAGCGGCAGCGTTTCCAGTCTTGCCCTCAAAACCCTGAACTGCTTCTGGGGTGTACACGCATGGTGCAGGATGCCTGGAGGGCAGAGCTCACCTAGCATATGGTTGAGCGATAGAGAGATTGAGTTGAGCTGTGTGTGCTCAGTGTGGGACAGACGGCTGGGGACACAGCGAGGGTGTGGAACTTTCCCTTTCTCTCTCTCCCTCTCTCTTTCTCTGGCTACCCTAATTAAAGCCTATCCAAGCACCACACAGACACAACAGCCTTGCTAAACCACCCGCTGATTCCCTCTTGAAACCCTACAGAGGCAGGGAGGCAGCCAACGCGCGGGCGGCTGGCGTTAGATGCTTGGCACAGCTGAATCTGACTGGGGAGACAGCTTCCGATTCTCATGGGCTTGTTATGAGTAAACAAAACTCAACATTGCCAGTTTGATGAACTGAACCACATACTGTGTGTTCAAAATGCTAATGCTAGCAGGCGGATGATGTGTACCACATATGGAATCTAATACATACACTAAGGGTGTAACGCAATGCCACTATCTATAGCTGTAACTGTTTAGTGCTCCAAATATCCTTAGCTGTAGCTGTATTTGGATTTAAACTGGAAGTAGGCATGGACTTTTTTGAATTAAAAATGAACTCTGCCAATATGCCCCCAGAAACACTGAAGAGAGAAAAAAAAAAAAAAAACATAGGTAGAAATGCCAACACTGTCGACATTGTCTGTGAATTCTGATTCGGATAGCTCCTCAACCTCAGCTACATCACTGGAGTTTCATAGATGTGTGTGGGCCTGTTTGTTAATCCACAGTTATTATTTTTGTTTGTACCTGATAACTAATTTATTGGTTCTATTTCCCAAAGCATATATTAAAAAATAGTAGGCTGATTTAATCCACTGCTATCCTGACCAGGCAGTTACTAAGGATGAATAAATGAACACTGTGAATACATCACGCAAGTCTATTTGTCCCATGAGGTTCACATCTGACTGCTTGCAAGTAAGTAAAGTCTCTAACCAAATGCCATGTGAACCTTTCTGGCAAGCTTTAAAAAAAAAAAAAAGAAAAAGAAACCCCTGAAATAAACAAAGTAAAAAAAAAAAACATTTTTTATTTGTATCCATTTAGAACACATTACCTGGTCATTCCAAATAATATACTCATATTCGATTACATCCCTAATGTACACCAAACTATAGGATTTAGTTCTGTCAGAAATGTGCGCTGATATATGAATGGGGTTAATTGTGTCATGAAAATAATAAAACCACATTAATGCAGCAATGAGCTTCTTGGCCTGAGACAGGGATGACATATATTGTTATGATTAAAGACATTAAAATGTCTGATACAGGCTGCAATCTCCTCTCACTTGCTTTAAATTGAAGAAATCGAACTGAATGTGTGTATTCTGTTAAAGATGCAGTTTGTAATTTTTAAAAGAGGGTTTCTACACCTATAAAATTATAACATTTTAAAGTTACCTTGGAAAAACTATGATTTGCAACATTGCTGTGTGATGGATCTCACTAGTTTCTGCATGTCAGGCTTCTGTTGACATTTTTTCATCCTGGATATTAGCCTTAAGCCTGCCTTCAGCTGGACCAGAGCTACACAGCTCTGCTCAATTTCTTCAAATATGAACTGGTAAATATTTTGACAAGTTACAATTACAAATAATGTAGAAATAAAATTATTCTTGAAACTATTTGATCAAAGTAATGTATTTCACACTCGTGAAAAATAGTGCTGTCAATCATGCTTAATAATAACCAACATGTGATCTTCAGTGGCGTCCATGATTTATTTTGTACTGAAATTCTGGGTTGACTTTTTTTTAAGTTTCATGGACATGGTCTGTTTTCACTTTGGTTAATGGTTTCCTACATTACCCATAATGCCTGCTGAGCTGCTGATAGTGGTGCAGTGGGATTTAGCCCATGATTTATCTCTACCTAAAGCGAGTGATGCAGCGGGGCTTTAGTCTGTTAGCTTATCCAGCTCTCTCACCTCCTCATCTGTACACTCTGCTCAAACAGATCAGCTTGCAAAGCTTCAAATTTCATGCTAATACTGCTGGCGACACCAAAATGACTGTCAGCTCTAATCAACACACAGCCACTAACTTCTTACATAGCAAATATTTCAATATAAACATATAAGCATATGCATTTCTGATGGAATTTTCCTTCAAGTGTTTAAACAAATGACTACAGCAACAAATCAGTAAGTTAGGTGGCATGTTAGTATATTGAATGTTTATAAAGTAGTCAGGTTATGTTTGTATGCTAGTCAGATTAGTTAATAAAGGATGATTGGGTGCCTAAAATAACCTGGAAACTTCATAATCTAGCAAATTCATGATCCACCACATATCACTCTGTGAGCTGTAGCATGCTGCTTACCCTCTGTCATGGTCTGGAAGTACATCTTGCCACTGTAGCGTCCGAATCCGGCCACGGTACGCGCTCGCACTTGGAACACGTAAATTCCCCCAGGCTTGAGGCCACGGATGATGGCCGTGTTGGTCTGACTCCTCACAATGGATGAGTTATGCTCAGTCTGATCCTGCAAGTTAAGGGACGGATGAAAAAAGGTGGAAAGAAAAGATGAGGAACCAAGCGTGAAAAACGTTCCCACTGGTGAATATAAATATAATGCAAAAACCCCCAGTGGCCATGGTGTTTCTTTTAAATGTAATATCAGGCATCATAGTGGAGCCGGGGAACTGTCACAGCTACATATTGCTGCCTAGCGGGACTGGCTAAGTGATAAATTGATAACTGATGGCATTTTTATCTGTGTGTCTATGAGAGAGACTGTGTGTGCCTATATGTATGTGAGATGCTAGGCTGCAGTGTGCCTGTGTTCTCGTTGATAAACTTGGCTGCTCCTGTCAACTCTATCTCTCGCTTCTCTGATGGGAGCTTTGCAGCAGTCTGACAAAGGCTGTTTTGACAGCAAAGACGGAGATAGGAATTATGCCGAGGACAGAGCTGGAAAGAGAAGGCAGAGCTCAGGAGACTCCCTGTCTGTGTGTGTGTGTGTGTGTGTGTGTGTGAGACAGAGAGAGAGAGAAGGAAAAAAGAGACACTGGAGTCTGCCAAGCCATTTGAATCAGTCTGTATGTGTGTGTGTGTGTGGTACATGATGTACATGTGTGCTTAAAACCTAATAACTCATCTGTGGTGCTCTCAATTAATTTATATGTCTCGTTGAATCATTAAATATAATTATTAAATGCACATCATTAAATTACATAGAGGCATGTAACTAGTCAAGGCTAACATTTTCCACAAGCCGTAGCATTATTGTTAGCCAAAATTCCGTCTGAAGGAGTGATCTTGGAAAAATCTAGTTTATCATATTTGTAAAATGTGCTGATCTGCTGTATAAAACATTTAATTCAAGGTTGGATTTTACTCTGTGGACTAAAATCCTGCCTGAATTTCTGTAGCTGTGTGTTTATCAGAGTAATGCATAACGACAGCCTATTTATGAAATCCTGTGTGTTTTCTGCGAGTTTACACAGAGGAATTTGTTTCAGAAAATACTGTTTTTATTCGGTCAACACTCCATTGTTTTAACCACAAATCCCTGCACGTAACCTCAGCAGCTTTAACTAGTGCCTCCTCAGTGATTTCCTGTCCTAGTGAATAACTGTGATAACAATCAGCTTGAATGGATCAGTAGTTAAATAACAATGTGCCAGCAGCCTCAAATATACAACTGCTTGAAAATCCTGCCCTCAAAAGACAGACTGCTCATGCAAAGCAGCGTAGCACTCTGCCTCAGTGATTTTGCTATAATTTCACCATGCTTATACATATATGAATAAGCACAGGAGATATAATGCATGCATATGCTGTTAATGTTAATATTGTGTGTAGAAAAAGGAGGCATTAGCTGTGTGGCTGTTTCTGGGGATGAAACTCAGGCTCTGATTTACTCAGATGCTAAATAAAGTTGGCTAAATTGTGTGTGGAATGTGATAAATTGCACAGGCAGTTACTGGGTGTGGTGTGGGTAATTTACAAAGAATGACTGTGTGAATTAAGTCATCTGAAACCTGACAGAGACAAATATTTAAATCTGGGTTTTGCAGGTCCTAATGGTTCTTAATTACTAGAAAACTAAAACTGGCAAAACTTGCCGTAAGTATAAAACGATTGCAAAATAAATGTGCAGACATGAGTGTGTGATTTGTTAATAAGGTATATGTAATATATGTACATTATAATATATATATCTTATGAAGGGAACAGGAAATAATTATATGAAACCTGATTTATTTATAAATCCTGAATATATAAATGAAAATCTGAATAAATAGTTATAACTCTGAATATATAAATGTAAATCTGAATATATAGTTATAACTCTGAATATATACATGTAGATCGTGAATATATAGTTATATATTTGAATATATAAATGTAAATCATGAATATATAAATGCAAGTCTGAATATACATTGTCTACATCTCAATATAAATATATCTTTATGAACAAGCATGCCAGTAGACAGATGTTACTGAATTTATTTTATGAAAATGGTAGGCCTATACATCCTGTATACATTTATCACTGCAAATATTGTATTATTACACAATTATTTTACAACACTTATCTAAACCAAAGGAAGTATGTTCCTTTACTTTACAAAAGGCTGGCCGTAGTGCCAAAGGGTCCTCACAGTCCGTTAACAGTGTTAATGCTATATGGCTTTTCTGCAGAATTCAGCATGACTGAGGGGGAAAGTGTCAACAATCTGTTGATGAATAATGATTTTCTTGAGACAAAAACAAAAACTGATTATACCAAGCATGTTTATTGGTTTAGTCAACAATGGAAAAATTAAGAGCTTTTCTATCAATATGCCTGATAAAAGGTATGAATATATAATCAGGGTTTATAACTATATATCCAGGATTTACATTGTATATGTGTACAATTTGTATATTTACATTGTATCTTGATTTATAAATATATATTCAGATTTCAAATACTTATTTCCTGTTTGGCCCTTCATGTTATTTTATATATATGTATATATAAAGAACAGCTTCTTTTGAGCTTTTCAGATACTTTAGGAAACTTTTTTTAATATTAATATTATATAATTATTTTATAATAATATAATATAATTAATATTAATTTTTTTAATATTAATATTAATTTAATATTAAGTCATAATTTCATACTAATTGTTTTGAAATACTGAGACATCAGTTTGAGAAAGTTTAATAGAGTAATAGTTTTATTTTGTTTTCAAATAAAAGAAAGATGCTTCCACAAATTTAATACCTGCCCTTCTGTTGTATTAATTTACACATGCAATCACAGTTCCAGAAGTGACTTTCAGGTTTAATTAATGACATTGTGGGTGCTAAATTAATCCATTAGCATTGACCCACTAATTTGCAACTTTAGGCAGAAATGCCACAAACTGCATATTTTTGTGAGGGATAATCAAATTTTCAGTGTAAATAGTTTGACTTTATTCAGGTCCAGTACCTTCTCATAGTACTGCAGCTCGTAGTCCAGAATGACTCCGTTGGGTTGATCCGGTTGCGACCAGGACAGAGTAATGCTGTCCACGGTACGGCTAACCTGGTGCATTATAGAAACTGTGGAGGGAGCTGAAAAAAAAAAAAACGAGTAAGAGAGACAGAGAGAAAGAGAGACACGGAAACAGAGATTAAAACCAGCACGCACATGATGAATGTTCACAATCAAATTATAGTTATGCTACACAAACAGTTTAAAAAGCTAGTCATAACTGCACGTACACAATGGAAATAGCGTGACAAAGTCCATCCAGATCCAGTCCTGGAGGATGATGAAAAGGACTTCATGACTAAGCTTGTACACTCTTAGGATACAGCACAGCACCGAACTACATAAACAGAGCAGGGGAATTTCCAGTCATGTTTTTGTCTCTGTGTCTCTCACATCGTCCACAGGTCTACTCTTCCCTGTGCTCTGGTGTGAGCAAGTAGTCATGCCAGAAACGGCTTCCCTCACCGCATCGTCCTCCAGGGGAAGCTGGACTCATTTTGCAAACCAAACCCATTTTCTAACAAGCAACAAGTATGTTGTACAGCGGAAGACGGTGGCTGCTTAGACACCAAAAGAAAGGGCCTTGCGCCGAGGTAAATGATTGGGCTGTTCCTCACAGCCATTAAACCCGGCACAGCAGGTCAGACAGAAATGGCTGGGCAACAGCACGACACAGTAGGAGCTGTGTGGGCTTTGGAGGACTCTGGATTTATGGCCCAGGCCCCCGGACTGCACACATGGCCATCACTAGGGCCATAAAGAGAAAGGCATCTCCTCTGGCACGTGTGCTTCCATGGAAAATCCTCAGACTAGAAAAGCCTGTCACCGCTATCACTGCACTACATCTGATGTGCTAAAGTGCTAAATGGCTTTAGATACATATTAGTTTCCATCTTCAGTCAGGGTTTGTACAGAGTTTGTAGCTCTTTTGTTTGATTTTTTTTTATAACGGGGATAGCATTTTTTTTAATAACAGAGAATAGCATTTAATCTTAATATATGTGAATTTGTTACGCCAATGTGCACTAGCTGTCAGTTTGTAATCTCCAATATTTTTACGCAGTGTTATAATACTTTAGTGGCTTATTTGAAACAAATTATATATGTCAAATGTTGGTTTCTGCTTTTGCTACAGAGCTGAAATAGCTCTTTGTATTTCTGACCTTCGCTTTTATTTTATAGCCAATTCCTTTTTAACTGGTAGCTGATGCATAATGGTGTAATATTAGTGAGCAGGTAATTATCTGATATTCATAGAAGGTCACCTGCCTGTTACTACCAGCGATATGATTTCTCTATAGTGCTAAGATCAGATTAAAGAAGATACCATCACAGCCAAATAAAGCTGGCTCAATATGCACAAGAAAAATTTAACTGTTGTGAAATTAGGACACTTTGAAATGCATTTATTTTCTAAATAAATGTTATTTACTCCAGTTATAATAGGAAAATAAGCATGTTCAAAATTAAGCATATTTAAAATCTTCAAAACTTTAGAAGTCAAACATTAAGATTTTCAGGCATCTCTACAAGCCTTTCTGGTGTACCCTGGAAAACGGTACCATACACAATTGTGTATTCACAATTCTACACAACTAAAGGTCTATTTCAGCTTGTTATCCTATTTGCCAAACTCATTTGCCATTTAGATGGTCCCTCGAGGACTAGCGGTTAGGCTTCGGTGCTCTCACCACTACGGCACGGATTTGATTCCCGGCCAGGGAGCCAACTCCAGCCACTGGGGTTGCACAAGACAGCGCAGTCCCAGTGTCGGTCCCAAGCCTGGATAAAAATGGGGAGGGTTGTGTCAGTAAGGGCATCCGGTGTAAAAACTGTGCCAAATCAAATATGCGGATCAATGAACCACTGTGGCGACCCCTAACGGGAGCAGCCGAAGGGAAAAAATTGCCATTTAGATGACCCAAATCAACAATTTCTACTGGACATATAATAAATGGCTTCCTTAAACTCCATTTTCCAGATCCATACACAAATACATCAACCTACCGAGCAGATCTAAATACCAGGTGACTGCAGCTATTTCCTCTGTCTAAACTGCATCAACAAATTTGTTTGCTTTCATAAAACTGAGTTTAATAGGGCCAAGAAGTCAAGCTGCACAACAATGAGCTACCACGGGTGTCCAATTACATATGAATCTATATTTTTAAAGGCTGACACATGCTCTTTTTGCACTGCAGTCGCATTGGGCCTGGCCTCTGGACTGCTGTCGCTAGTAATCTAATCCACAGTAATGCAAACAAAGCCAGGACATGTGCTCACACTGATGGACACATGCCAGTATGAAAGAACAAGGGAGAAGGATAGCTGCGGTTTTCCTGTGACTGAAAGATTTCCTCCTGACAGTGAAATGACACACCAACTACAAGGGTTTGTCATTTCAAGAAGCCAGATTCCAAGTCAGAGGGCATCAGAGTTCAGGCAAAAGCAAAGCACCACTGTTTTGACGAAAGTGTCAAATGAAGGCATTGACACCTAATGCACAAACCAGTAGCAAGAAATAAAGATGATTATTATAACCTGTACACAACTGCTCTCCATGATACAGAGCATGATTTATTTCTGAGCCTGGGGTTTTGCTTTTTTTAATTCTGAGTAAGAGTGTTCAAAACCACTGGAATGATCATCCCACAGTACACACAGATTTCATACAGATGAAGTCGTAAGAAAAGGTGTGAACAATAACTTCACCCTTAACCTTCATGAAGCTTAACCTCCATACTTTTCACATGAATTCAATTATGTGAATTATGGTATCTTCAGTCTAAGACTTCAGGATCTTAAAAGCAATCTGCAATCTGATTGGCTCTCTGTGTATACATACTTCTGCACTTCCACTTTTTTAAGATTGTGACAAAATTAGCATTTCGGAGCAAGGTATAGTCACTGGATTGAAGATACGTTCACAAAAACCTGCTTTTAAAAGTTGTTCTAGAGATAGTCTTGAGCAAACAATATAATCTTGTGTTTTTACAGACAGGCTGCAGGAAAAGTTCTAGTTGGTAATCTGCTATGTCAGTAAAATGGCCTCTTTATTTTGAATGTATACAGTATCTGACCAGGTTTAATGATGAACAGTTCCAGACTCTAGCGAAAGCTAGAGATGCCAATTTGGCTTGTGAGACATGAACATGTTGGCTTCTGAAAGGATTCCATTAAAGTAAGAAAATGTGTGACATAAAGCCAATAAAGGATAAAAAAAAATTGACCAGTGTAATGCAGAAAATATGGACATGGTCCTATAATTTACAGCCTAGTGCACCTTGGTTCTGTATAGGTCTGTGTGGTATAAAAGAGCAGTGGATTAATATTAAAGCTTTTCACCAAAAGCATCCAAGGGGCAAAGTCCATAATCAATAAATAATATACATTTTATATTGCTACTTCCACCTATATAAGCCTATTTTGTTTAATGAAGCATGCCCTTGTAATCATACAGAAGCCATTTCCAGGACATGGATCTATCTAAATTGAGTAAATAAATTCCCTTCTCTACTATTATTCTGCTCTGGCCAGTTGCTCAATGTGCTCATTTAAGGGACTTCTACCTTTCCCTGAAAAAAAAAAACAACAAAAAAAACCAAAACCTTGTCAGACATTTATACTGGTCTTAGTCCACATGGGTACTTTATAGCAGGTTGGAAAAGGAGGCACAGGAAGTAAACGACTCCACTATTAAAACACAGCTGCTATTGTATGTGCTTTCATTGCCTGTTAAAGGCATTGCTACTTCAAGGAAATTCCTTTCCATTTGCCCCATGGCGAGGGCACTTTAAAAGTCAACAAATCTAACAGACTCACTTTTTGCTAATGCTAAGAGTTTATGAAGTGCTATGGAGAGATAAGGAAGAGAGAAACGGTGAAGAAAGCAGCATTGGAAGTCTAAAAATATAAAAGTTTGTACAGGCATGTGGATCTCATTTGAAAGCAGGTTGTGGTATGAACAGCGATAGGGAGATTTTAGAGAGACTGTAGCTGTAAGTAGCTCCATCAGGTCAGCATTCATAAATTCTCCTCTTTCCTTCCACAGTAAAGTCTTCCCTAAGGCAAATTTCCCAGTGTGCCAAGGCAGATGTCATTCCTTCACTGTGTGGCCACTCCTGCATTTCAGAGATTCCCATCCAAACAGAGTCTGAGCTGGGCAGGAGTGCTGCTGCATTTGCATGCGCTCTCAACATGGAAGATTTAAAAAAAAAAAAAAAAAAAAAAAAGAAAAAGTCTGTCTGGCAGGCATCCCTGTTTCCCATCTGCAATGGATTGTGGGTTTTATGTCTCCGCGGAGTTTCCAGTGCTATAAAACAGTGCAGCGCGATTTCAGTTAATCAAGCTTTTAACCATCTGCATTGGAAAAGACTGAAGTATTAATGGACTCGTATACTCCCTATAAGCTAATTCAAAAATTGGCACTTCAGAGGCTTAAGAAGCTTGCAGACACTTATAGGGAGTTTGCATCTTATTTAATGCCCTCTGCATGGCTCTGCTACTCTGTGACGTCTGGCAGGAAGGAAATCTGTATTTGCCGCTAGCTGAATACATTTGGAGGTGAATTTAAGCTGAACATTGTTCATTTGTTTGTTCTTTTTTTCATGAATTCATTGTTACCTTTAATAATCATTTAATCTTTGCTTCCTCCACCGAGAGATACAACAGTTTGGACCACATGCTTGACGGCCCAGGAAATCCCTTCACATTGCCAAAATTGGACATTTTCTACTATACGTTGTTGTGAAAACTACAGATACATGAACTGAAATGTTGCCCTTATGCACATATCTCAGTCACAAGTAACATTATAGCGTGAAAAGGGAGATTTCAACCACACTGACATCCAGTAGGTTTTCCCAGACCACCACACACATAGTATCACCAGGATATGAGGGCAAAGGGGGATGTTAGCTGTGAATTGTGGAAGAGGAAGTGTCTTAGGAGTGCACCTTATGTAGGTCACAAGTGCTCCTGTCAGATAATCAAAGCTCTCCAGCACAGCTCTCGAATTGTGCTCGTAATCTACACAAGCCAAACAAGGTAAGACGCGCAGAGTAAGACTGGGCTGCAGAAGGATCTTGAGAGAGAGAGAGAGAGAGAGAGAGAGAGAGAGAGAGAGCGCATTAATCTCTAAAAGATAAAAGAAAATAGGCCATATGGATTTAATTTGCGTCAGGCACTAAGATGGAGGAACTACAACAACTCGGTTATCACATGCTTTAAAGCTGAACCCTTTCTACTTGGTTCAATATTCTAACACTGGCACATGCACAGATATTTTATAGAAAGTCTACGCTTAAAGAGGGTCTGAAATACATACAGACAGAAAAGAATAAAACTGGCAAAAGCACAAAATATTAAGAACCTGATGCACGTTTCCGAAGCTAGCTGGCATGATGCATGTGCCATGCATGTAGAGAAGGTGTTTGGAGAAGATAAACATTATTATTATTCTGCACACAGCTTTGATGTGTGTTCCAGTTGAATGTAAATGTGCAGCAAACATAAATAGGACTTTCACTTCTGTCTGTCTGCGCATGTGGTTAATCCTGTCAGTCTCTGGTATGCTTGAACTCTTTTGCTGATGATACAGTAAACATGCCTGAAGAACGTTCGTCACTCCTACACCATGCTGTCTCAGAAATACACGATATGGAAATTCCTAATATAATAATGAGAATGATAAATACTCCACACCAGAGGAGAGTAACATATCTCTCAAACAGGAGATGGAAAAACAATGAAGCACAGGACAGACGCCATAAAGTAAAATACATGAGAGGACAAAAAGAGCCCAGATTATTAATTATTATTATTATTAAAGTAGCTCTTGAAAATGTATATTTGCTTTAGCTGAGCCATGAGATCATGGCCAAAATTACCAATTAGAAATAGAACAAAAAGTTCTCTATAATATTTTGCACAGACTGGGTGTTGCTTGAAAATGTAATTCAACATTGTACATAGTCGAGCACAGAAATTTAATTTAAAGCAACAAAACATTAAATATCTTTATATCTTTGAGGTTTGACAGACATTTCTTCAGTTATTGTTAAGATATTACTGGTGAAAAATGTTCAAATGTTTGGATTTTTCTTTCCCCTTGTATGTCTGCCATGCGCCTTTAAAACTACCTCCAACCTCTTTTGAATCCTTTGAACAGAAGACTTCTTCAAATCAGGTCTGTACACAAAAAAGCTAAAAGTTCGTTTAAAAATAATTTTCTGTTGATTTGATTTATTTGGATTTATATTGTTATGAAATGTTTTGTTTTGTTGTAGGATACAGTTATAATTCCTTTTGAAAATCTTGGATTTTTTGTATATAAATTGTATTATTTTTTACATTCAAAAACCACTGCAGGTGCAAGATTTTCACCTCAAATACCAGAATATTATATAATGTTACCATTATATAACGGTAACATTATATAATTTTTGAATAAAACGTAGTGGTATCATTATATAATATTCTAATATTATATAATGCTACCGTTATGGTGACATTATGACATAATTTTAGAATATTATATAATGTTACCATTATGTTTTATTCAAACCAGAATAGCAGGTAAACAAAGGGCTAAGCAACACTCAGAAACGTGATGGAGGTTAAAGGTCAGGAAATCAGCAAAAAGACATAAACTAGACAAGACTAAAGCAGTAAACATAAAGCAGGCTACGCTCAATACACTAATAAACACAGGCTTGAAATCATGACAGATGAGTAGTGAGCAGTGTGATGACAAACAGATGAGTGTCATTAATAATCAGTTGGCTGTGAGCAGGGGATAGGAGCTTGACTGGACGCCATGTGATGAGGTCGTAGGCTGAGGATCATGGGAGATGTAGACATGGATGTTACAATATGTGTAAGTTGTCCAAAACTGTATAATTAATTTCCTCAGTAGATCCAGCTAATACACAGTGAAAACGTATAACTGTTGCACCAGGCTATACGTCTTGATGAAATTATAGCATAATAAATACAGCATCTTAAATCAGCCCCAGTTTGTGTGTGCAAATGTTGACACTTTTATGTAAATTATGTGAAAATGTCAACCGATTTGCAAGATTGCTTGATTTCCACAATTATGACTAAACCAAGCACACAGATTTATATTCAGTCTCCCGTAAAGAGCTGCATAATTAAATGCATATTTTACGTGCTGTTGAGTACATAGTCAATGACTCTGTCGTTTACTCTGCATACTTATCTAATATGCTAATCACGCAGCTCCTACTTTGCCTCAGTGACACCTAGTATGTGAGTAAAGTCCACTGGCTAAAGCAGACCAATGACTGCTGCTGGTGCTCCAGGTGTCTTCTGCTCCACCCGGGCCACCCTCCTGACCCCGGCTGACACCTTCCATATGTGGCCTCGCTGCCACCTTCTGTCCCCGTCCCACACGAGCACCTCCACTGCCAGCGCCTCTCCTGCTTAGCCCTTATGCTCTGTCCATATCTAATTGACCATGTAAAAGTTTAACTAAACAATACTAAAATAATATTTTTTCAGCATGAAACTTTATCCTGGCTGAAACATTATGCTGTATTTTAAAGAGATTGTGTTTGTCACTGTCACCTGACACTAACGAGATGAATATCTGTTTGTTTGTTTTTTTTCTATAAATATTACTAAGGTCATTTTATTTCTTTGCACACACACACACACACACACACACACACACACACACACACCTGCCACATTTTTTTGTGTTTATTTTATTAAATATTGTATATATTTCCAAAAATTGAGATGGCTCAAACATACTGAGCATTTCAAACAATGCATTTCAATTAAATCAAAAGAGATAACAAATAACATTGTTGGCTTGATGAACAGTTATTGATTAGATGAAAAATAATGACGCAAGGAGCTAAATTAGAGCCTGTTTCGACCTTGAGGTCATGGCTGTGAAAGACAGAAGTGCGTGAACCCATCACGTCTGTAGGTGAGAGCCACTAAGCAGTGTGCCACCTCTCTTTCTGGGCTCTTCCACCGGTCCTTGTGGCCTAGCAGCAGCTTGCCAAAGCAATTTTGGAGATAATTAAGTCATAAATCTTCCGCCGGTGCCCGACAGCGGCTGAGCCAGATTAGCGGGCCCACCTCTGAATAGCGTAATTCGTTCACACAATGTCTCCTCCACCTGATAAAAAAAACTAATTCGTTTTCCTTCAGGTATTAACCCACAGCTGGCTCATGCGCTAACACTCACCTTAGGATAATGAAATGTCTAAACAAACAGTAGGCACAGAAAATGGTGAACGAATGGATAAATGAGCGCTATATGAAGCAGCGTGGCAGACGAATAACACATGGGACATATGAGTCTATATGCACATGCCAGACTTTCAAACGAAAAGCTAATGGCTGGCAGGAGTTAAAGCTGGCATGAGATCATAACTGCCATGATGGCCAACACTGGGCATATGGTTATGGCAACTGCTGCCCTGAACTACAGCATTAGGTTACAAAAAAAAAACAACCCTAGCAGGAACTATGTGCACTTTGACCACTTGAGGAAAAGAAATGACATTTTGTTTGGCAATTACTCTATGAATATGCTGCAGACAAACGTGTGGCGATCTGCAAAAATCCATCGAATGTCATTGTGGCTGAATTCTGGAAAATGGGCAAAAATGAGAAATCGGGTTTTGACCAAAATTGAGTTTTTCTTCTAATAACATGCTTTGATATCTCTATTTTAAGATAACATAAACGAATTTTACCCAAACAATATGGATTATTTACATTACTTTCTAACCTTGTCTTGGCTGTCTGCCTGCAAAGATCATGTTGTATAAGGAGCCAGTTTAACAAATGCAGTAGTGAAAACAGTCAGTCTGCATAATGATGTCTAAACCTCTGTAAGCTAAGTTGCTTTTCTCACACTTTAATCAAGTTTTTGGATAGCTACATGCTACAGTATATATATATATATATATATATATATATATATATATATATATATATATATATATATATATATATATATATATATAAAGCCTAATCAATTCAGTTTTTAATCAGATTTCAGTTGTCAAAATATCCCCATCACATCATCATCATCATCAAAACAGAGAAGAGCACTTACATACTCTGTACATATGACAGAGGGGAAAAAAAAACAAGAACTCTAGTCAGCAAGACAGAGCTGCCTGAATTAATCAGTTTATTCCCCACTGATTGAGGCTTGTGTTTAAATGTCAGGAGTGACTTTAACCTCAGGTGATGAGGCAGAGACTGATGTGGATGATGCTGATAATCAAAGTGAGAACTCATTTCCCTATGTAAAGTTATAATTCTTTAAAATTTGACAGAGATATTTTTCCCTGAGTAGATTAGGATATAAATGTAGAGGTACACAGGGCGTCTTTCAGTGGAGCTGGAATGAAATGCAATTTTCTCCTTTTTCACATTTGACTTTAAAATGCTTAAACATTATATCTGTTTGAGATATGTACAAAACGGAAAATAAATTCTGCAGTTTTCAGAACTACAGTATAGTAGAAAATGTCAAAATTTGACCATGCGAAGGGTTTTCCCACAAATGGAAGAAATAGACCATACCGAGGTAAGAGAACTGTTCTTATACTCAGGAAAACTTTATTTAAGCCAAATCCTGTGTAAGAACTTTTAATAACAGCATCTACTGCCAAGCAAGCTGTTGGTTTTAGTCATCATTCCTCATTAATCTGCTCAGAGGAGATGTATCTCTCTTCCTGTGTTGAGTAGAGGAAGAGAGAGTGCAATGAAAGGAGTTCAGCGGCCTCTTGAGTGGCACTTCCCCGGCGATTCTCCACTCCAAAGTGCCAGACAAATCACACATCACCAGTCATCTGTCACAGACTGCTTTAATAAAACTTCCAGAGGGTGGGCCAGACAGACAGACATTTTCTATCCTCTCCCTGGTGAATGCCAGCCTTAAGCATGAGTATGTGTGTGTATTTGTGTTAGGAATCAGCCTGTGTTTGTGTAATGACTGATTAACCCTGCGTGACCTGCTGGTACAGAGCTGCAGAGGAAACGCATTGAGAGGTGAGTGGAGGGAGAGGGTAAAAGCTGGCTTTGTGCATAAAGCTGCCCAGCCAAAACACACAGTCTTACTACCGCTTCTTACAGCTTCAGGCTGTCATTCCACTTTTCCTCGGTGAATTACCTCAATAAAACACTGTGCCTGTCTTCAATAAGGTTTTTTCGGCTCTGCCAGAGCACCATAATTAAGACAAATCACAAAACTAAGAGACGTAAGGCATGTTAGCTGGGTTAAGAGTGCTCAGGTTGCAGGGGGGCTTTAAGATGATCTTATTGCCTCATGCACCATAGACTCGATCCTCAGTGCATGCTTATGTGTTAATAATTGCCTGAATATATGGACGATATCAGGCTTTGGTGAATAAACTATGTCTAGTTTATACTTTGGCAGAAATGCTTCTGAGAACTGCCCAACATGGTCCTTGGAGAAGCCTGTAAGGTCAATGTTTCCAGCAAACAAGTGGGGCACAGTAGTGAACAGATGAAAGATTTTATTATCGTTTGTTACAAAAATGGTGGCACGAGTATGTTTTCACCTCATCAGAGGAAGCACCCCAGCATTGGTGGGCAAGCTACTGTATATGTGTACTTAGCTTAGCTACAATTCAGAGTTTCCCTTCAGAGAAATGCTGCTAGTTACATTACAAGTCACATGGTGAAACTAGCTTAACTGTGTTCAAAAAATTGAATTAAGTAGTGTTTATCAACAATTATCAACCTGCTACTCAGGTGCTAACCCCTTTAAATATTAACCCCTTTAAATATTTAAATACTAGCTCATTATTCATGTGAGAAAAACTATGAAAAATCACACCTCAACTCTGTTGGGCAAAACTTAAGCTACTCCCCTTCAGAGAAATGCCACTCGCTATATTACAAGCTATGTGGTAAAACTAGCTTAACTGTTTCTATACTGTATCTGCTTGAAAGAATCTGTCTGACAAACACTATTATTACCAATGGATCCTCAGCTAACAAAAGCTGTTTTCTGGCCTGTTTTTTTTTTTCTAAACACTCCCTCCATTGTGCTGTTTCTCTAACTAACCAACAAGAAACACCTTGATGGATTAAAAACATTGCATGTTCAGAAAATGAAAGTAAGTCATGTCTATCAGCAGGGCTCTGCTACTCAGCTCCTAAAATACTTTAATCCTTTAAAGTCCTGTGTATCTTAACACATATTATATTATTCAGTAACTGCACAGTGAATATAACAGGAAAGGGTATGTACGAGAGTGAGGAATGTAAATCTGGACCCATAATTCTGCGAGTTTGAAGAACCATCTCTTTTTAAATCAATTAACTTACAGTATAAAAAAAGGATGATTCTAACACGCTGATACTGGAAAAAAGGATAAAAGGATAAAAAAAGGATAAAGGATACTTAAACTAATAAAAGTCATAAAAATAGTTTTGCTGCTTGTAGCAACACTACTGCCAAAACTTGTCTTAAAGAAACCCCACAAAGGCTGTCATCTCATCATAGCAACAGAGTTTAAGCTCCTGCCAATTTCCACCCCTGTGGGGTGTATGTTCAGTCAGCCCCCATAAACCAGCCTTACAGACTTAGAATGAAAGTTCATACAGAACTAAATATCTCAGGCCAGATATTATTTATTTATATATATATATATATATATATATATATATATATATATATATATATATATATATATATATATACAACCCGAATTCCAGAAATGTTGGGACGTTTTTTAAATTTGAATAAAATGAAAAAAAGACTTTCAAATCACATGAGCCAATATTTTATACGCAATAGAACATAGATAACATAAATGTTTAAATGGAGAAATTTTACACTTTTATCCACTAAATGAGCTCATTTCAAATTTGATGCCTGCTAGGGTAAATATATGAGGGTAAATATTTATTTATTTATTTACTTTTCAATATTTTTTGAAGAGAGTAAGTACAGCTATAAATGCACCAAACATAAAGTCTGAGTACAGGTCAGAGTCTGAACATACAGTAGCTCCTCTGCTCCTCTGTTGTTCGTTGCTCTTTTTTTTTTTTCCAAATGAACTTTGCATCATGCACAGCATTATATGTGAAAAGCCAGTGAGAGTGATGATGGCTCCAACAGCTGCTGGGAAATTTCCAGAAAACAATGCAGCAAGGGCCGGAAAGAGCTGTGCAGCACACCACACTTTGTTGAAAGTGGAAAATGAGAGTTTTGGTTCCCCAAAACACTTGCTTTGCTCTCATCAGCGTGTCGGCAGGCTGAAGGAGAGGCGCTCATATATACTTTCATGCCAGTCACTTCCAATTTACTTATTTGTTTGTTTTTTTCTAAGAGATGCCCCTCCTCTCTGCAGCTGCAGGGCTTCAAAACGACACTAATTAACACTTGCGCTCACACACATTCTCCCTTTCTCTTTCTGCCCTTCTCACTATTTCTCATGCATACCAACTTGTGAGGCCAAATTGTGGAAGCGGAGAAGTGCCGAGTTGCCCAGGCTAATGAGGGATGACAAGATGTTTATGTAACCCCAAAGCCCTCTGAACCAGAAGCAATTAAAGGCCTGGCCCGTCTGACCCAAGCCTCTCAGCTCCAGTGGCCTGTCCTGGGGGAGCAAGTGGTTAAATGGGGTGCTGGTGTGAGCTCCGGCCCCAACTGGACCCTTTCACAGCTCTCTGTCCCTGAGACCTGGTACTCCTAATCCAAAGTGATGGCCACTCTGTTTGAGAGGGTGCTGACGGGATCCCAGGATAGAAGGAAGTGAAAAAAGGCCAACAGGGGCAAACACGTGTGTGTGAGAGAGAGAGAGAGAGAGACAGACAGAGAGATCAAAAGAGATAGCAAAAGAGAGAACAATAGAAGGAGCAAGAGATAGATAGATAGATAGATAGATAGATAGATAGATAGATAGATAGATAGATAGAATGAAAAAGCAAAAGTGAGAGAGAGAGAGAGAGAGAGAGAGAGAGAGAGAGAGAAACGAGCAATAAGCTCTTTAGAAATATTTACTACACCATAAGGTTGCTATTAACTGTCTGCCTTACAGGCCATAAAGAATGATATTTGCGGGGGAAATAAATGCACCGGCTTAATGAATGAGCACAGCGAAGCACTTTGATGAGTCTCTAGCTATTAAAAGAACTACACTATATGGCAAAGAAAGACGCCAACACTGACCACTATTGTTTAATGAAGTCCACTGTACGATTTTTCACCCTGAAGCCCTATCATAGCCATTAACTGTGTAGTGTGAATAGCCTTTCACTTTTTCTTCTACTTTTGCTTCCTCTGGGAGTCTTGACTACAGTTCAGGCAAGCTAATTTTACCAGATGGATAACATTCCTCTGAGGAATCTGATACTATTTATTTCTTGGTCTGGTAAACTCTTTTTAAGAAGTGTGTTATTGTTCGTGGGACTTTCTAATAAATCCTATTGCTAATGACTGATCCCCATTGAGAAAATGGTCAAATTTATCAACTTCATATTATTCAGAAACTACTATCAATTATCCAGTAACTGCAGTAAAACTACAGGAAAGTTGTAGTAAGTTGAGTAAAGACCTGTATACAAGCCTGGACCTGCCAAAGGGTCCCAGAAGTTTAAAGGTCACTGATACCTAAGGGTGTAGTTAGTGATTTTGGTGAAGGTTATTTCAAGCTAGTTGTCTTAAAGACAGACATTATCTTGATCTGTTCCATTTAAAGCCCCAAAACACATACATAAGGCTAAATCCCCTGTGAATGAAACTGGATAGAATGGAGAACAATATGGATGACAGACAAATAGGGACACCTGCTGTTCCTGATTGGTTGGATGGTTGTGTTCGAGGTCCACTTCAAATGTTTTTTTTCTCTCGTAGAGCCTGTGTTTGCACAGGGACCAGGAGCAGATATTTTATTGGATCTGCTAGCATGTGAGGGGAACTTTGCTAGATTTTACAAAAAGTGTTCTGACTTTAATTTTTGATAATTATTGAAATAAAAAGATCTAATCAAGTTTATTTTATGGCTAAAAGAAATGCAGTTCAGTGCTGGACTCCTTGGTTATGTTTGCATTGCTACTACAGGATTATACCTGAATTATACACTACATATGTGTATGTGTATACACTACTGAAATGAACTATTTGTCCCTGTGGTGAAATACAACCAAAATTGTCGGGGCAGGACAGCACCATGCGACACAGTGTCTGCAGCTAACTAAACAAACTAGCATTGTGTCTCATATCGCATACTTATATACTGTTCTATATGTACTGTTCTGGTTGTTATCAAGAACAGTTCACTCTTCTTTATATTAGTACATTAATATAAACTTGTGATTTTCCCAGAAGCTGTCACTAATGTCAGAGCTGCTGTGTCTCATATCGCATACTTATGTACTGTTCTTCCTTTAGAACACTAGAATACTCTTGAGTGTAAGGTCATAGTTTTTGCAGCTCTTGGCAACAATCACAACAAGTTTTAACTGAGACCGAGCTCCTCATTGTGTTTAACGTTGCTGTGCATGAAATTGCTAAACATTTTACAGTTCGACTTGGAAACCTAATGGAACACTAGTCTTCCACTTGGAAACCTGCTGAATGTTGCTTTTAATCCTCCAGATTTACATAAACTACACAGGCAAGTATGTGAACAATGCCACTCACATTGCTGCTGCTTCTGCACACACACACAAAGTCACACAAGTAAAACAGGCCAGTTAAGGTATGCAATCTTTAGAAATGCATGAAGGAATTCACTGCTACATGACAAACATTAACAGATATTATTGTTGTGGGGGGGAAACAATGACCTAGTAAAGTATTTCAGCACACTGAACCAAATATTTGAAAAACACTTCCATACTAACTAATGTGGCTTCTCTAGCAGATGCTCTGTTGTGGTTTATCCAATCACATGCATTTATGAAAATTATTTAGCTTAAGCCAGCTCATCAGATCAGACATTAAGTCAGAAAGGAAAGAATTTTAAAAGATAGTATTCACAATTAAAAAAATAAATAAATAAATAATTTACTCTCTCTGGTCTGGTTAGCGAACTGACACCATGGCCTGTTTAAAAAAAAAAAAAAAAAAAAAAAAAAAAAAAGTCAACCATGAAAACCATTAAATTCTGATCTGTTCAGATTCCATAGCCCTAGCCAAAAGCGGTACCATGAAGAGCCACCACGAAAAATAACATAACGACTTTGAACTATCTTATTTATAGCCATGAACTAATTACTAATGGTTAAGCATTAAAAGGTAACTTTTGTCGCCATTCAGTCATGTTGGTTGCTTAGCAGGACCTTTGTAAGCAAGAAATTTTATCTAACTGGACCTTTACAAATTTTTGTTGAATACTCCTGGTATAGTTAATACTGCATAAAAGAAAGAAGTAGGAATAGAAAACTGAGCATTCCCAGACCACATAACATTACTAATCTGATATAGATTTCAGTTGAGATACTGATAGTATAGAGATTAGTCAGAAAACATTACGCTTCTTTTTGATTGAGGAAAGATGAGGTCTGTGGCTCTCATTTCAAGAGCCTTTATTTTGGCACAGGATCTACTGAACTAAACCCTACTTTCTGGTAACTACTTTCTCTTTGTCTTTAAAATGACACTGGAGACTGATTTATCTTTCTCTCCTTCACAGCAATCCCCATAAGCCTGGCAATATCCTACTAAATGTCACAAGTGCAGTGTGTGTAACTGGTAAAAACAAAAGCATGAAATTCAGAGGCCTTGACTGTGTCTGTCTGTCAGTTTAGAGAAATAGAAGTGCAATGTGACTTTTTCCTCATCATAAACCAGTACATGCTCATGTATGATTTTGTGCTTTAATGTTCCACTGAGTACGTTAAACACATTTTCACTACGCAAACATTCTGTGCTAATTGGATTTCCACAGCTGAATGAATGGATGGGGGTGCACAAATTACAATGGAGGGGGTAAATTGTTTGTTCTTACAAAAAAGAGAAAGACAGGAAGAAAACTGACTATGAAAATTGGGTGAAAGCCGGGTCAGTTAGTAGTGAGATGTGTGATGTGTTTTTACAGAGTAGTGTAGCAGCTTATGTGGGGTGTGATAGAGACACAGACCTTATAGTCCGGCTTGCATAAGGATTCACCCACCTGAACATCCCACAAAGCACCAATGAATCCATTACTGAATAACAGAAAGAATATGGCCTTCCACCAAAACTCAGTGACTGGGTGAGGAGCGGATTAGTCAGAGAAGCAACCAAGAGACCATTTTAGTTCCAGGGGGTGAATACTTACGCAAGCCACTGCATATCTGTGTCTGTCTGTGTGTTTGTGTGTGTATATATATATATATATATATATGTGTGTGTGTGTGTTTATGAGAGAAAGAGAGGGAGAGAGCAAGTGAGACAGTTGAGCATTGGCTCCTCTAAAAGTGCTCACTCTTCTTTTTTTGCTCACTCTTCTTTTTTTGCTCACTCTTCTTTTTTTGCTCACTCTTCTTTTTTTGCTCACTCTTCTTTTTGCGCAGACTTCCCAGCTTGCTCTTGGGCAACATTTATCACATTATAAGCCCTCTCCTTTAGCTCAAAGCCACATCTCATTGAATTTTCCTTCCCTTTTTCTTCAGACATCTGTCCTTTCACCTCCCTTTTCCTCAGAAATGTCTCTCCAGAGCCACTTTCTCATGGCACTGGACGCCAAGCCAACTGGGAGGGGTAGTTATCGGAAAAGTGACGATTTTCATCCCTAGCAGCACATCACATTCAATAAAATAACGTCAAGCCTCAGAAACGTGGGTTTAATGAGGCCAAGCCAGACTCCGGTGGCAAGAAGAGAGCTGGCATGCTGCTCCACGTGAATCGAGCAAGGACATGAGTGAGAGCAAAGATAAAGCCTCGCTCCATCAGAGTTAATCAGCACACTGAGAGCTGATCCCAGAACAGTCCTCCGCATATTTCATAGAGACAATTAAAGCAAAAACCAAAGCCTTTGCCTGTGAAGTTACTGGACGCCGTCAACTAAACCACAATTGCAGGGATATAAAAAGGACAGCTGCTGTTGCTACAGCACCATCTGATTGGGAAAACTTCTCAAGCCTCTGTCAGTGCAATGAGATGTAAACTGTTTATCTAATCAGAAGCTAGAAGCTTTTTTTCCTATTTAAAACAAATATCTCCCTTTCTCTGGCTCTGAGCATTTTGGGAGCGTGCCAGACACCAGTTTACGGTTTAAGCTTGTGTATATCACATCAAATCTTGTGAAGCTTATTTCTAATGTCTTGATAAACTGAGGCGTACTGCCGGCAGCTTGGGAGGAGAATGAAATACGGTTTCCTGATGTGGTTACGTATACCGGGCAGTGCAATCACGGACTGGTTGAGAGGAAATGAAGCAGGCATGAACTCGTGCTTTAATTGTCAGCACCCCTTTCACAGATCATGAGCTCACAGCTGTAAGACCAGTAGGCCATCAAGCCGCATCTGGTGAGGGTAGCATCGTCTGAATGAGATTTACTGTGAATACTGTGTGTTTACTGAGTTTGAGCTCTCCTGCATTTGTATGTGAAACGAAGGACAACCAAAAACGGATAATTAGGGAGGAGGGCACATAGCAATACCTGCTGCAAAATACTTAGTTATATCACTGACTGACCCCAAGGCTCTGTGGGGTTAACTGCAGCTAGATAAAATAGTGTTGAGAACAAAACTGACTTCAGTGGATGACATAAATTTGTCAAATTTTGTTAAATTTAAATAAGAAACAAAAACAAGACAGGACATACTGTTATAGGAAACTAATCAATGATGTGATGGTGTTACGCAATCGATGTGAAGCGGAGTTACTGCCCCGAAGTTGATTATTTTCCTGTAAAAGTGTTTAAATCTTCTTAGAGCAAAGCAATTTATCAACAATTATAATTTTTTATTTCTTAAAGATCGACACATCATAATTTTTATACATTTATAGTTACATTTAATGTTGCGAAACATCCAGAAACAAGTTAGTTTCTGTCATCACTTACATTAACCGCAGCTATAAACAGTCATTCTCTCACCAGCCTCTCTTTTTTCTTTCTGTTATAATTAATAAGGCAAAAAACGCAAATTGGCATGTTAAAGAATCCACAAAGCCTGCTGTCGTGAGTACTTTCCCAGGTTCGAAAATTTAAAGGAATAAATTTTCCTCTCAGTGTTCCAAAGTGCTGACATGGGAGACTCCTTCCAAAAATGTTAAATAAACGTCTTCCTTCCTACTTTTTAAAGTGTCTGCCATACAGGTCAAAGTGTTGGCTGTTATCAACGAAAGCATAACATACAGTATTAGCATATTAATATAAACTTGTGATTTTCCCAGAAGCTGTCACTTCTGTCAGAGCTGCTGTTATAGAACATCAACAGATTAATCAACACGTTCTGATCAATCAGAATCGAGAAATCAGCATTTGTCAGAAGTTTTGTTTCGTTTAATTAGTTACATTTTCTCTTTGTGGTTGCTGTCAGTATTTTATGCATTAATACACTTTTAACTCCTGAATATATCCAGCTTCGGCAGTAGTGAAATGCAACCAATTTACACCTTTTTGTTCTATGTGTTCAGAATCTGACCAAACACAAACACCAGCTAAAGAGAAAAAAAAAAAAATGAAACTCACCGGCCTGGTTGGTTGTTATGTTGACAGACACATATTGTGGTGAATGTGGGCTCTGGTCTGAAACTCCATTGACAGCCTGCACCTCAAAGGTGTACTGTGTGTGTGCTAGCAGGTCACTGATGTAGACCCATGTGTCGGTGAGGCCCAGCTGGCGTGGAGTGAACTGAACATTGTCCCCGCATCGTGTACAGCCTCTGCCACCGCAGCTCTTACAGATCACATTGTAAACGACATCACCGCGCCCACCGCTCTCACGTGGAGGACTCCATTCCAGCCTCAGTGACGTCTCGTTCACATTGGAAATCACGTTCAGTGGAGCAGATGGTACGGCTGTGGACACACACACACACACCACACACACACACCATACACACACCACACACACACCACACACACACCACACACACACCACACACACACCACACACACACCACACACACACCATACACACACCATACACACACGCACGTACGCAGGCATAAACCCTGGTGTTATGTGACTGAAAGGTAAAGATGACCAACAAATAGCTTAGATTAAATCCCAATTTGAAAAATATTGGTTTCTCATATTTTCCGTATGAACCTGTATATTTGTGTCACATATGGTGATATTTATTGTATCATGAATTTATTTAAGAATACTACTGCATGATATTGTGGAGTATATGAATATAAAGTGAGGCCTTCTACTAGCTGTCATTATGAAGGTCAATTTAGTCTATCTGTATGACATTCTTGACTGAATTTCTTTTCCTGTCTAATACTATGGATGCTTACAAAGCATCTTTCCTTTCATTAGATGATGACATTGCCGATCTGAGCAGAAATAAACTCGTTGTTTACCACCTGTAATAGAGGGAATTTCCCCGGCTATCCATGTAAAACCATTACTGTCCGAATAAGGCTTAAGACAGATGTAGAGGTTGGAAAGATTCGGGAAGAGTAAACATGGAGTCCCAGATCTCAGTCAGAAATCCCGATCTGTTCGAAAACAGCCTTTTTCTCAAGAAACGTATTACAACATAAATGTTTCCAAACCGTAATTACATCCTGAATTTTTGTTTAGTCCAGATCTAAAGCTAATTCGTATGTGCTCTGTGTAAAAACAATGAACTGCACCAAGATTTGGAACACTGCAATTACAGGGTTGCGTCATGCTGGTCTACATCAAACCAACATCACTTGGCACTGCTAATTAACGACAGGAAATACAGGTTTACTGCTCACTGGAGGCTAAGAGCTCATACTGAGAGGTACGTCACATTCAAGACTAGTAAAATTCACCCTGTGTGTGTGTTTAAGAAAGGAAATTCACAGGATGAAAATTCTCAGCAAATACAGTGTAATATGTTTACACACGAAAAACATAGTCTCACACAGGAAAGTGAGAGGAATTTGCATTTACAGGGCCTCCTATTTTTTTGATAGAAAGATCATCTAAAACAAACAATACCCCATATTTATCTTTAGCAGGCATGTGGTTCTAATTAGTGTATCCTGTTCTCTGGGGGCTAATGAGATAACCAAGAAGCAACCCTCCACCCTCTTGATGTTTAAAAAGAAAAAAATATCCAACTGATAGCTCATTTATGACCCTTTTAATCACATCCCCATTACGAGACATCTCCAGTCCTGAAGGGCAAACCCATGATGGCCCCCTTTATTGCACGCAAAACTGTTCCTAAACATTGCCTTCCTAGGGAAAGCGGGCGGTAATGGGCGGTGTTAAGCTCTTTGGAGCTCTCAGATGTGCTCCTTTCCAGTCTTTAATCAGTGTGAAGCCTGCTGAGCAGCAGCTCCGTGACGTTGATGCTATTTTCTTATTCACAACAGCTGCTCTGCTCCCAGGGCTGGCCTTATGCAAATGCCTTTTGTCAAACAGCTCAAGTGATCGTCCTTTCTCTTTTGCTTTCTCTCTCTTTCTCTCGCTGGCATTTTCTTGCTCGTTGTCTGCCCTCTCCTCCTCCTGCTCTCCTCACCACCGCTTTCAAACAGAAATGAAAACACAGGGCGTACAATGGCGAAGGCAGCTTCTGCAGCATCGGCCTCCTGTGTGTCTACAAAGAGGCCATGCCCTCCTCTGCAGTCTGTAACCTGGACTGATCCGAGGCCAGAGGGAATAAGCAGAGACTGCGTTGTGGTTTAACCTGTTCTCTGTGATGTAGGAGGTCAAGGTTTGGCTGAAGGCTATGTGCTGCAGTTGTCACACTCCGCGTACAGAGATATAACAGGACTGAGTATTTTGTCAGCAGATGTGATTTGCTGGTCTACTGATTTCTCACATAGCAGTTAAGAACAAAATGCACTACTAAAAATACGTATACATCTAAAGATTAATTTTCTTAAACCTGGATTGAGAATTTTACAATTGGTAATTTGAAGCCAGTTTTGTGAATTGCAAATATTAAAATGTTACAGACAGAAAATTTGCTGTTGTGGTTGCTATTTGTATGTGATTTGAATTCACACTGGAGATTTCTCCCATAATGGCTCAGATTAATAATGTGGAAAGACTCACGAATGTAACGTGACTAAAAACTGGGGTCGGTTTTGTCTCACTTAACTGCCAAGTTTATACATAAAGTCACTTAGAAAAGTAACAGGACTTGGTTCAGATGCTATTTGTAGCTGATTAGACTTTAATCATTAATACGTGAATGTGGAAACACTTAGGGATGTAACAGGACTGAATTTATGGAGCAGTTACTATTTGCAGCTGATTTGTAACCATGTGAAACCTCTAGATTTAGACTTATCTCCTCGGGTGGTGGGTTTCTCAGTGTCTTGGCACCCTAGGGTTTGGAATACACGCTCACAGAGCTTGAATGAAATGTCATCTTTCTCCTCATTCAAAATTATAGTTCAAAACTCACCTTTTCTCTCAGTGTTCCTGCCCTCTTATCTGTAACTAGGCAGTCTAACTAAACCTTCTGAACTTTAGAGACAGGTCCTATCAGTTAGAATATTGGGTGAACGCTGAACAATGAACAACGTAAATATTTGGTCCTGTGGTGGTCTTACATATTATGTGTAAATATTTCTATATTTCTATAATAATAACAAACGTTCTGCAGATGTATAGTTTACTGAAAAATAGAAAAAATGCCATCTTTGAGAATAAGCAGAGGATGACATTTAGTTAGCTGACAATTAGCACTTGTGACAATTTTGATTATAAATGTGGAGTTCCACTGAGGTGACGTACTTGTGCAGGGCATCTGGATAGGATCCGAGTCGGTGCGGTAGTAGTTGTTGCGGCACACGCAGTTGGTGGCTCCATCGTTGGTGGTGCGGCTGTTGATGGGACATGGCAGACACGGCTCATCGCCCTGCGCTGGCTTGAAGAAACCCGACTGGCATGCTGGAAGACAGTAAAACAGTAGCGGAATGAGTAAAAAAGTGAAGTCTGCTCTTCGATTCTTCACATTTGCCAAGGGCCCAGGCATGGGAAGGAAATTATGGGCCATGGGAGTGAAGCTGAGCCATTCTAAGAAGAGGCCAGGCAAACACAGCATTCTGTTTGAACTGAATTACTGAAACCCCTCTGCTCCCTCCTGACACATTAAGAGTGCTCCATTTCCTGTGATTTGCTCACGGATGTCATCTCTTTCAGGGAGAATTGAGACAGAAAGAGAAGGGGAAAGAGATGGAGGAGGAATTAATCATAAACCATTATTGCTACGAAGCACGGGGTTTGCCAGCATAGCTGAGCTGTACCATTCCGCATATAAATGTTAGTCCTTCCAGTCTCTATTTTAGTGAACACTTTCCCCTTCAGCTCAGAGATCTTCCATTGCTCCTGACCTGGGAAGACCTCCCAAAATGCACTGCACCTGCCTGGGCACTGTATCAAATGCTTTTTATTTATTGCATTGGACCCAAGAGTAGAATGAGGAAAATTTCCCTGAGTAACTTACACTGGTCTTTTTTTTCCCCAACCTTCTGTCTGGGTTAAACAGCAAGTTCTGTCAGGATCTCCCAGTTAAAATATGTTATTAATGGTTCACATAGAGTGCTTGGATCCCCGAGAGACATCATTATACAGCCATAACAAACAACAACAGCATTTTCTGACCACAGGAACGAAGCGTACTGTAACAGGCTTGGATGGGGATGTAGAGTGCATCCCTGTACGCTGGCCCAACCCCTGCGTGGACAGGGAGCAAAGGAGACAGAGAGAGTGAGAGACGTATAAAGACAGAAAGGAAGAAAGGAAAAAAAACGGCCTTATTCACATCTGGTTTTTGAGGGAGAGTCTGCCTCGCCTAGCCAAGCGTTCTGTAAAACTTCTCAAACCCGTTCCTAACACACTGCTCTCCCCTCGATGCCACACATGGTTAACGTATGCATTCAATCTTCTAGGCCTCTCAGGGAAGCTGAGAGCAATAAAGCAGACTCGTCGTCCTCCATGGTCTTAGCTGGAATTCACGGCTGCAGACCGAGGAGGTTATTTGGAGCAACTGCCCCCAGTCAGGGCTCGGTCCAGCCGCTAAATGTCTTAAAAGTAAGTAGGGCCGCATCTGCCGACTTGCTGACATCATGTTCTTTGGGCTCAATTACGGAGGGCAGGGGTTAACCGGAGCCTTGCGGCCCTGCTGGGGCGCCTGGTATTTCAAGAAATCAGGTCAGACAGAAAGACTCCCTCTATCCCATGCTCTCTTTCACCTGCTCTCTCTCAAACTGTCGCTCTCTATCCCACTTCTTCGCCTCCATCAACCACAAGAGCAAAGGTGTTGGCGAAACCACCACACAGACGCGCACGCTTGCATATACAGAACATACTCTCTCGCTGTCTAAAGAATATAAACAAACTCAGCCTTTCCCACATCCAAGTTCTCATAAGCCTCCAACAGCAATCCCAGCCTGACAGCTCTCTTACATTCCACATGTTCTTTTTTCTCCAAACATAGTGACACACAATGCGCTTACACACCACTCTCTAGCATAACTATATTTAAAAGCATGGTTAAATATTCAACACTAGAATGTGATTCCGGATGAAGCATTAATAAATGTTTGAGGATGAGGAAATGGTCTGGGGGAAAATATACACCACCACAGCAATAAGGCACTTCACCTCCCATTAGTTGTGACATGTTTTCCTTCTCTTATGATTTATGGCCAAAATAAATGGTGGATGAAGTGAAATATGAGGCTCTTGCATTCAGTGTCAACAGAATCCCTAAATGAAGCTCAGACTACAGAGCTAAAGGAGTGGATTGGGACTTCAACCTATCAAAACTGCGCCCATGGAAATGAGAAGCAGCACTACGGCAGAAGAAGGAAAACAGAGTGATTGTACATCCAGAGAAAATAAAACACACAGAGAAATTAAAGTGGAAATGCACATGGACATGAAGCGAAAGTGGTGAAGCAAAAGTGGCGTAAAATGACATCCTGCTCCTGCTCCTGCCCCAATCAGTGCTAATGTACTCCTGTATTAAAAAGACAATGGCACAACAATCAGAGCCTGAGCTGAGAAAATAAACATGGAGGGGCCATGTTTACACGCAACCGCAGCGTCCTGAGGGGACTCGATCTGCACGGGGCTTGTACATCTCACTATTTTACTTCCAGATGGTTCTATCCAAGCAGGTCAGTAAAATGCGGCTGACGTGTAAAACAGTCACTTAATGATGTTAAAACAAATGTTTAATAAGAGTCTGCTGAAGTAAAAGCCTTAGAGAAGTGTAAGTTGGAAACGAGAAAGCAAATCACTGATTTCGGAATAAAACATGACAGGATGTGCCTTCATAGGACAATAATCCATTATCTCACTGCAGTTGATTATTTTCAATAACAGCACATCCTGAAGTGTTTATGATTCTTATACAACAGCAATTTGTCAACGATTAGAATATTTAAATCTATTCATTCACAACACATTCATTTTTTTTTTGTCAATTTAGTGTTACGTATCATGTAATGGAATGTGAGATTAGTTAGTTCCTGTCATCACTTACCTTATCTAAGCTATAAACAGTCGTTCCCTCACCACCTCTTATCTTTTTCTTACTTGAAGTTAATACGACAACAAAAAAATGCAGCTTGTCATGTTACTGAGAGACCACAAAGCTTAAACGCCTCTGTCCTGTAGACTTTCCTATGAGGAAAACTTATTAAACATTACAAAGCGCTGACACTGGAGACTCCTTCCATAAGTGTTAAATAAACCTCTACTTGCAGAAACTGTCACCACATCAATGATTATACATTTTTTATTTGTTAAATAATAACATATTTTTATCTGTTGATTAAGAACTTTAGATTATGTAACTGGTCCACCATACAAGCCCCTGTGATCACATTAATATGAACCTCTCATTAGAATTACGGCCGGCACTACCGTCAGAGCTGCTGTTATACACAAGTAATCATCATCTGACTGATCAGTTTGGTGAATTCAACAGCTATGATGTGTTTTGCGTCCAACTGATTTTATTGATAAAAGTAATCAATGATTGATCTGTTAGGAAGCTGTAACAAAACATCAACATCAATGCTGAGCATATGCTAGCTAAAGACTGACACTAGATTATTATACAAACAATATGAAGGAAGAATGACACTAGAAGTGAGACAAAACTGTTGGAAATATAAACATTAAACATAATTCTAATTTAATTAAACAGAAATATTTCCCTCAGATGTGGTGCTGAGTTACTAAGAAACTTAAGCTGAATGAAATTACACTGTAAATTACACTTAGCTTTGACTGCCATACTGAGAAACAGCAACACACTGACACGTAAGCTCGTAAGCTCTCCAAGAAAACTTCCAAGTATGTGAACACCACAAAAGGGTAGAATAATTTTATAAACACGATGAGCTTGACTCCATTTAAATGCGGCATTAATTGCTCACTTTAATGCAGTCACTTTTTGTTGTTATTTGAAAACTGTACTCTGTAGCTATGTGAAATCATTACATCTAGGAATATTCATTCAGTGTGTATTTAAATTGTTAAGAAAAAGTGCACTTTGGGAACTTTGGGGTTTAAAATGAAAATTTGCTCTTAAATAAGGTAGGTTGTAACATTCTAATGGAATTTATAAACACTTCGGGTCTAATTTAGCAGCAGGCCTGTCAAAACGCTCCAGATTACCTCAAAGTGGTTCCAGGCTCCGTGTCAAGAAAGAATTCTGCGTCTACCTGACTACTAAAAGTGAAGGATACAAATGGTGACAGGCCCACCCTCAAGCTCTTTCTTGCTTGTGTTTATTACTCTTAATAACTGTTGGAGGAAAAAAAAAAAAGTAACAGCAGCGTAAACTGAAGGCTTAGTGCGCACACAGTGTGTAAAACCCGCACCTTGAGGCAGTGCGCAGGGTGCCAGAACACTAGTCGGATTTTATTGCAGGTAATTTGCTGGTTGTTTCAAAGGTTTCCAGACCATGTCGTCCATGCTGATTTATGTGGGCACTAAAGACGGACCTGCAGCCCCAGACGGCTACGTGTGTGTGTGTGTGTGTGTGTGTGTGTGTGTGCGTGTGTGTGTGTGTGCGCGTTCAGACTGGGCAGTGTTGGTGTAGACTAAAGTTCTGCGTTAGACTAAAAGTGTTTGCCAGCAGCCACCGGATATGGCTCCTTCTGCATCCGTCATGGCCGCCTGCAAACACTCTTCTACTGCGAGACCACTGCATGTAAGCTGTGGTTAATCCATAAAAAGAAATGTTTTTTTTACACGTACATACACATATGTACACATGTACACACAAATACCCCAAACACACACTCACTCACATATATGTCCCCACAGTCCCCACAAAATGACTCCTTTGTCTGAGAGGCTGGGTGAATGTAGCAGTAACAGATCCCCTCCCCTTTTTTCCGCTGGCTGTTCATTCAAGCGCTCCAAAGCCAGCCTGAAACTGCATTTAATGAAAGCTACATTAAAGAGACGCACGGGAGAGGTGTGTGTGTGTGTGTGTGTGCACTGAAAAAGAAAAGATAGGAAAAGAGGGTGGGGCTTCACAGGATGCTTGGTTTTGTTAGCACAGCAGAAAAAAGTGCTGAAAGCAGAGAAATAGGTAGTAGGAGGGGGTTCTGTGTCGATGAGAGGAGGAAGATCCTACTGTGAAAGAGGGAGGGGTGTGTGTATATGTGTATAGGCTATGAACATTACATAAAATTTTCTTCTCTGGCTCAAATTAGTTACTACCTTGATGTTATCTACACCAAGACCTAAAATAGATTTAACAGGATTTCCTAACACTGTGTATGAAAAGCTATAAATAAGAATACAAACTTTCTAAATCTAACTTTTGTGATTTTCTGTGATCTTCGACGGCCCTGACTAACCATCACACGTAAAGGTATTCACTGGTGGTCGAAAATTACAGCTAGCCCATCCTCTTTATCCTCACTACTCCGAAGGCAATGAAAGAGTTTGTTTCATCACAGTAACAGATCGAGACTTTGGCAGAGCCTCCCCAGGCCTTGCAATTCAATTAGAACCCGGGTCTGGGCAGATAATTCAATCAAGTCTGTGTGAAAGCAATTAAACGACTGGCGTTCGGCTCACCCCACCATTTGGCCACAGATTACACGTTCATTTTCCTCTCTGGGTCCCCGTGTCCACTACAATTAAAATGTCTGGATCTGCCCAGTCCTCCACGAGGGACTTACCTATGACCCCTAGAGTGAGCAAGTCTATTGCTGATCACCTAAAAAAACAGACTCTTTGTGAAATGATAATAAGAACTAGCATGCATAAACAGCTAGCCTTCTGAGGAACATACTATCAAATGCTAATGCATCTAATAGAGGACAATATCAGGACAATCAGTAATGTATTCAGCAGGTTCTAAAAGTTTAGTCTATGCAATAATGCAATAATAAAAAAATCTGCTATAATAACAGCTTGCCTCAATCATGCAACATTCCTAGACAAAAACCAATGTTATGGAAACGTGTGTACACTCTCCTATAGCGTTACTGGAATATTTTTACCTGCTTGCCGAGGTCTCTGACCAAAATGTTCTAGAATTTTAACATTCAGAAAATATGAAAAATGTTAGCTGGTAATGGCTCACAAAACATCCTCAAACAGAAACTGGCATTATGGATTTGTTTGTGTGAACAGCTACAAAATAGTATGAATGTTACCTAAACACATTTTCTAAATGCAGAAAACCTGAAACACTGAATGTCCTGGGGACCAGATTTTCCCAGAATTTTTCAGGAAACCTAAAATTGTTAGCTGGGAAGAAAAATTACAAACACAGGCAACAGCCTGGAACATAAATTAACATCATCATGAGCTGTGTTTATGGAAAAAAAGGAAACTTTTGTAGAGATAGTAGTATTAAGTTAGACCACTGTCTTAATCCGAGCATTCACAATAATAAGTGGATGTGAAAAGCAGATATTGCGTAGGTAAATTACTGCTCTTAATTTCTGCAATTACTGTAATTTATATGGAAAAAACGACTCCTGAAACACTGTCTTCCTAGCTAATATATTCCTTACTCACGACGTCTGTTCTGTGTGATGAGTTTTTCCACAGGAGGTTCTCAGACTCTCTTTCCCCTTCTACAGTCCCACAGTGACATTAGTTCCACAACCAACAGATACAGTAAAAATGTATACAGTAAAACCAAGTAAAACCAAGTTACCCGAGTCACTGCACGTTCTGGCAATTTAAAAATATGTGTGTGGCTCAAACTTTTCAAGCCTGTGAAAGCTCACATTTGTGTGAATGTCTGATATACAAACCTCACATCAGAATTTAGACATATATCACATCCAGCAAGTGTTTGTGCAAGTGTGAGTTCAACTCTGACAGTTGTCAGGGCTGCAACCTAAATCCTCCCGCGCACAGATTAATCGGGCCGGTGGAGTGTGTGTGAGAAGGGAGATTACTTAAAAAATGTGCCCAACACCTGGGAAATGAGCTCTCCAGGGTGGCCGCAACAGCTGGAAGGGTTTGTGCTTGTTGCACATGTTGTGTTTGCTCACACGCTCACACATGTGCGAACACACACAGAGTAGATTAAAAGAATAAACGAATAAAAGCCCTGGTGCCAGGCCTCAGCCCCGAAGACTACTTAATCTCCCAGTGTCCTCAGATGGTAAAGGTAAGAAATGAAGGGCTGCTTGTACCCGGGTATGCGGGTGTCACAGGCCTGTTATAGATCCATGGAGAAGGCACAAGGACAGAGAGGGCATGAAGAGTAAGATACTCAAATACTTGAAATCAAATACTCGATTTCAGCATACGCAAGATGGCTGCCATGCGCATGATGTTTAAATGGCATGTTGCTTGTGCACATCCTCAGAAATTAACAATATATGTCCATGTGGTTACAATACCAATTTACACACATTAATTTAATTTTATTTAATTTAAACTTCTATACTGTTTTAACTTTTTTGGGGGGGATTTTACTCCAATTTCTCAGATTTTTGGTTATTGACAGTTTTCACCAACTAGCAGGTTCTCCACTACCGCACAGCTACCAACCAGGGAGGTACTTTTTGGTAATTCTATTTTTGTGTTAGTAACAGAAATTTTAAATAAAACGTGAATTGTTCTTTGATTATTGTTTTCAAAAACCAGGCAAAAGAAATGAAAAATAAAGTCATTTTTATTTTCATTAAGAGCAGATACGAAATTTCAGACCGTCTCTGTAAATCAAAAAATGAAATAGTAAATTAACTAATACAGGAAAAATGTTGTTGATAATATGTCTGTTAGGTCATTAGGTCATTAGGTCAAGGCCAGCCAATATGCCCATGACTCAAAAATAGACAAAAATATCAGAGATGATATGCTGTATGATTATGGCAAAACACAAAGTTTTTCGTCAAGGATTATTAGGAGATCTTGTGCTGAACACGGCTTAAATTGACTCCGCGATGCACATTTAGCCTGGATCATCTCTGATATTTGTGTGAAGGACAATCCTCTTCTCATCATGTCTATAATCTTTTCAGAATATGATTTCAAAGCCGTAACTAAATCTAGCTAAGAGTCATAAGCATATTGCCTGGCCTTGACCTAATGATTTATGGCCCTATCAGCAACAACTACATGACTTGTTTTTCGTTTCTCCTGCCTGGATTTTAAACAATAATCAAAGAATAATTCATGTTTTGATTTTTAATTTCTGTTACCGACACGGAAATAGAAGTACCAAAAACACGAACCCTTTAAGACAATTGCAGACGCAAATGTATCTGTGCAGATGTAAATGTGCAAATATTAGGGCAGCTAAATGCACTTGGATGAGATGCTAACTGCCCTATTCTGTGTACATGGGCCCAAAGATTGGCTAATGTCACTCTAATGAACACAGGAAAGAGTACTATCATCCTTCTCTCCCACACAGCATGGCCAATTTTGCTCCTTTAGGCTCCCAGCTATGGAGGGCTGTGGCATTGTCAGGATTCAGATTCTTGATATCCAATTAAAAGGGCAAATATTTATTTTTAAATATAAGGTCATAGTATGTCATTTGAGACAGTTTCATATAACCATAATAATTATGGAGGAAAGTTGTGAAGAGAAGCTAACAGAGCTGGTTCAGTTGTATGATGTTTTAATGACACTTCACAGCAATAAATATGTGCCCTAGAATACTTGCCATAATTTTGCTAACATTTTATAGGTCAATGTGTAAAACTGCTGGACAGGAATATTTCGGTTCTGACCCTTTAGTGCAGTGGTTCTCAAAGTGGAGTCCATGAAGCATAGCCAGGGGGTCTGCTTTTTTTTTTTTTCATTTTGTTACAGTAGTGGAAATCATAAAGCTATTATATTTATTACTGGGTTTAATTTATTAGCCTGTCTGACTGGCCACTTGAATTAAATGCATTTAAAACAAACCTTAATAATTCACAAACGTAGGCCTATAAATAATGTCATCTTGGACCTAATGTGTTTTGTTGGTGGAAATTTCAGGAATAAGAAGCTCTACGGTGCCAATAAATAATCAAAATATTATTGCACTCATTTTAAATAATGAGCCTAATATTTGAATCATTGGATTATGTAAAAAAAATTACAGTTAAAGAGTCCCTGGTTGCAAAAGTTTTGAGAGCCCCTGCTTTAGTGGATAGAGCCTTTAATCTCTAACCAATGGTATACAGATAAGCATGTGAATTATGCATCAGTGGTTTGTGCACATATACACTTTGCGCTCTAAAGTTTCTCTTGGCGTTGGTAATGACTATTATCCTATTAACAACTATTACTAATGTATGGATTGGCGTCTGAATTATGCTAGTTGATCTCAAACACAAATTTAGCTAAGGCACAAGGAAAGGCAAACACAAGAAAAGAAAAAAAGTAAATTTAATATAAAAATTCTTAATATAAAAAAATCTCTTTTCATTCTATCTAATCTAACTTTTCATTAAAGCCATGTGTTAAGACTTGAATTTGAAAAAAAAAAAAGGGTGACAAAGTTTTTTTTGTAAAGTCTTATGAAGAAATCCGTGGAATTTTCACTGCGGAACAATTTCCCTTCCCATACAGGACAAAAGTGCATAAATACAGGCTGGTAAAATTACAGCAATCAGAGGAGGCAGCTGAATACATACAGACACAAATCACTTGACTGATAGCTCACAGGGATGTGGAGAGGATATTTGATTGGAAGTGGACCTTCTATTTCCCCCACCTTCCTTCTTTACCTTGATGGAGCAGGTTGCAGATGGCTGAAGCGGAGCAAAGACCTGCATGTGCATTTATCTCCATTAAAAATGGACTGTCAGTCAAAGAAGGCTGTCCGATTGAGAGTCACGGCCTCTGTAGGGGCCTTAATTTCCTCTATAAGATAGGGATCAATGAACACTTTCTTGGGAGCAGGAATTCCTGGGTGAAAGAGGGTGGTCAGATAACCACATGCATTGACTCCATGAGTCATACATAGAGGTGCACTAATAGGAGACTTTTTTTTCTGAAAGTTTACAAGCATGCCAGGTATTATAGGTTTTACATCCAGTCAATATACCACTGAGCCGAAACCGAATGCTACCATTGTATTGGTCATGTTAGGACTAAGCGACAAGAGTGGGCTCTTTCTTCCCTCTTCTGCTCTCAGGTGGCTTGCTTCGTGAGGAAGGCCAGGAAAACTGGGGATCTGATGGCTCAGGTGATGTTGTGTCACTCTGTCTTTTTGTCAATTCAAAAAAAGAAGCTAGGGGTTGAGCATGGGAAACACACATCTGCTAACCGCATAATCAGAGCTCATCATTATCCGAAGAGAATACTGTAAAACATTGGTGCAGACCTTGTAGACACAAAAAGATCGAGCCCCTTATTAGGATGTGGATGAACCTTTGGTGCTAAGTGGTTTGAGCGTCTATGAGGCTCGTGCCTGGATTGATGCATTGCCAGCTTTTATGGGTTTTGACTGTGCCTGTCAGAACCTTGGCCCCGAAACTCTGAATGTGCCCTTTGCTCAAGGACAGGTAGTTACCAGGGCAACAGCAGCCATTGCGGCGCACATCCCTCCCTTGTTGTGCATGCATCCCACTGGTCAAAGGCGCAAACTGCCTCAGTGAAGAGGAGTAAAAAAGGAGGGGGGGAAGCTGCGCTTTAGAAACCAAGGTGTGTTTAGAACAGCCTCGGAATACGAATCGTGAGTGAGAGGGGGAGGTAGAAATGTGAGGAAGCAATCTTAGGGCAAACAAAAATTGTCCTTTTGAAAAGAATACAGAGAACAAAAAAATCTGGTTTGGAAGTGGCTTTTTCTTCCAGTCTCGCTCTCTTGAATACAACTGACTATCAATCTTTGTTCCAGAGGCATGGAGCCTTGAAGGAACAACGTGGATGATGATTTTTATAAATAACACATGCTATGTTTTCCACTTTTGCTAAATGCTGCAAATAATTCTCACTGAAAGAACAGCAGTTTGTCACTCAAACAGATTATGCAGCGAAAGAGTGCAGAAAAAGAGTGAGTGTCTCTATAGGCAGACTCATGGAGCCGTCCCACTGCGGCGGCCAGTGACAGTGGCAGGACAAGGTGGTGTGATGGGTGATAGACAGGTAGCATAAAGGAGTTGTGTGTTTCCCGTCAGGGTAAGCAGCAGGAGAGGACGAGGGAGGGGAAAGTGGGGGCAGAGTGGAAGTGTAGGGAGCAGCTGGTGCCCCATCTTGTCACTAGCCTTGCGCAACCCTCCCCGTCCAGAAAATTTAGAGACAGGGATGCACACAAAAAATCATCCTCACAGATGTATAGGGAAGAAAAATGGAATGTATGAGGGCAAGTATCAAATTCATTTGCTTCCTCCAATAAATCAGCCGCCATCCCTGGAGTATATTTATGCAAGATTATATCGTATCGGTACTGACCAAACGTCCTTAATGAGCCTTCAGGGAGTCAGACTGCTATTATCTATTCCATCTGAAAAAGCAACAGCTGCATAGTGCCTCCAAAGTGGGTGTGGACACACACACACACACACACACGCACACACACACATGCAGCAACAGTCTACTTAAAATTCTGCTTGACCTTTTGATTGCAACATGTGAATATCTATTTTCAAATATTTGTTATTATATTTGCTGGTAGGTTTATAGTTTACTTAACCACCATAGTGTTCCATTTCTACGTTAAAGGAAATATGGATGATTTTGGCACGGTTCTCACCCTGAGGACTTTATTTTGTAGTGCTTAGTTCTCGTCCATGGACCAAGTGCACTAAGGTATGCGCTCTACAGTCTTCCTGGGATATATATCATTTTGCCTTGTGGGCTGTGGACTTCAGTGTCGAAACCCCAGTTCTGATTTCACTGTAGATACTTCATCACAATGTGTTGCGAATTTAATATTTCAGATGACCCAACAGATTCCTAAAAATGCAGGTCAAAACAAGCTGGGCTGGCATGGACCCAAACTCAAGACTCAGTTTGAGGTTTGCATCAAACCATGTCAAAGAAAACGGTCGATATTCGACATTTATAGCATGCTTCCCTGAGGCGTCTACACCTGCACCAAGGCAGGGAGCGCATTGTTCACAGGCGATTCGTTCCAAAGGTTTAATGGCAGCCATTTAGGAATACATTACAGGCGCCAATCATCGATCCAAAGTGAGGTTGCGCCCCAGAATGAATACAGGATGAGCTCGACACATCATTTAATTAGCCTTTAAATATGTCAATGATTTGTTTCAGCTCAGGAAATAAAAAAACTCTGCACTTTTGTCCGGCTCTTCCAAATGTCTTCTCTGTAGCTCCAGTCTGCTTAACCTTGTTACAGAGGAGTTGCGAGCAGCTTGGCGCTCTCCCATTTGTCCCAATCAATGGAGCCTGTTAAAAGCAGACCCCAGGGGTCAGGGAAATTAAGCGGCCCTGCTTGCATTGAAGAAGGGGGCTGGGGCCCGGGACACACGGGTGATGAGCAAGGCCTCTCTGTTTCTATGGCAACATCATGCTGGACTGCTGCTCCTCGCCTCGTCTGCATTTGTTTGGCCGGTCTGAGGGAACAATGGCACCTCAGCAATGAGGGATTTGCTTGTTATGTACTTGCTGAGGAGAGAGCTCACTTAAGGGCACATTTACTGCAGTGTTAATCTTTTTTTATATTTATTTTTTTTTAGCTTTCTTAATGTGTAATTGTTTAGATATAATTGGAGCTGACACTGGAAATCAAGTTTTATTTTTATTTAAAAAAGGGTGTAACCCATCTTTTCTAGGTCAAGGCAATTGCTCCCCAAAGTGTAACTAAGTTATTTTATTCTCTTTTTTGGACCACACACTCAGAGCTAATAATGGTTGGCGTACAAATATGTTCACATTAGACTGTATCTGCACGATTTCCCTCCAAAGACATAAGCATTTGCACTTCTTTTTGCACTTCTTTGGTATGAAGGCTGCTAAAATGTTTTCACAAGACACAAGCTCAGTGATTTAGCGCGCTTAATCCCAAGCATCTCATAACCATTTTTTAACAACCCCATAACTAATCTCATGCTGAGCACAGAGCATAGGAAAATAAAACACCAAATATGACCATGGTCACTGGGACAGTATGCTGTCTGTACTGTGTGCTACATAGGCTTATTAAGGCAAGGAATGAGATGCTATAAAACCCATAGTCTATGTACAGTACTATGTACATAACAGAATAATGTAATATTTAGATTTTTCATACTTCCTGTTATAAGTTCCCCACCCTTTTAAACACAAAAATGTATCTGCAGATGGCTCAACTGTCTGCCAACTGAGTGAATGACTCTCCTCTACTCTTTGTTAGCTAGTTGGCTAGCCTTGTTTTGTGATATCCTCTAATATTAAGATAGCTACATTTGGGACTATTCTCCATTGTAAGCTAGTTTGTTTTGTTTGAGGATTATTTTTACAACTAGTAAATGACTACATCTACTAACCTACGATAACACTGTATGATTTCCCTTTTCACTACTTATTAAACACACTTGTAAATAATAGCAGATATGATACATGATCAGGATACTTTACAAGATATCAGAGATGGCTGTATAAGATAATTTTAGTGGCAACATCGGAAGAGAACTATTTCTCATTGTAGTCAATAATTTTGGACCATAGACAATATTAGCTAGCTATTAAAAGTAAAACTAGCTATGCTTTCCACTAGCATTCACTAGAAGCCTAGTACCCAGCTGGCTTTGGTAGCTTAGAGGTCTTTCCATCTTATGTAGCATGGTATTCTTTTTACACTATAATGATTTGTTAGAGGCTGTAGATCACTCTCCATAACACATATAGAATTCACAGAAATCCACTGATAAATTGACAGTAATTATCATGAATGAATCTTCAAAAATAAATCTCAACATGCTGCTTGCTTGTATTAAATCTACATTTAAGTGTGCATGTGTAATGCATTTTTAATGTACTTGCTCAGAGGATTAATCTTTGCCTTCAAAACAATATAGAAATACTTTCTGATTTTTCTGAAAAAAGTTACTTATTTTGAAAATCTTGTAACATTTTTAATGGATGGATCACATCCAAACCTTAAAGAACGGCACCTAAAACAACATTTTGCAAGATTATTATTCACGCCATCCGTCCCAGAGATTAACGATAAACCATGATTCCTATCCATCATAGCCCCCTCTCTACACTATTGGATAAAGAAATAAGCAGTGTAAAACTTTCATATCTGTGGATGTGCCACATTAGAGAAAGCCAAACATCCCTCCCCCACTTAAAATTGCTAGCAAGGCATGAAAGCCACCTTAAAGACATTACACATCCATCTAAGAACACGTTACCATAGTGATGGCAGCCAAGGACACCTGAGGAGTTAGCAGTCGATCCTGGCTGTCGACCATTATGAAGAAAGGCTCCGTCACCAAAACAAACAGATACATTACTGACTTCCCCCGAGGCTTGAACCATGCATTCCATAGCTCAATGATCATATTCACACAGGTCAATCCTGCCTTCTCATTGCAACAGCCATGGAGGTGAAGACAGCTTATTATTGTAATGTAAACTGATGGCAGTTGTTTGTCAGTGGGGCACTCGTAAAGTCTCTGACTCTCTCTGCTCAGCCGGTTGAGCATATATGACTTTTATAGGCGTTTATTTCTTTTCCGCCTTTGAATACTCATACTGAGAAGAGCAGCTGGGTAAATACTGAAGGGTTGCCAAGTAACATAGACACGTAGACTGGCACAATGCTGATTTGCTTTTAAAATCCTCTTTTGTGACTGCGAAAGGCCACTTAATCTAAATGAAGTGTAATGGAACCTTTGGCAGTTTAGCTGAGAAAGCGTCTGAGACTGAGAGACTTGCTGGATTAGTCTAAGGTTCCCGGAGCTAGCAGGATTAGTCCAAAGGGTCTGGCAGGAGCCGGCAGACAGTTGCACACTGTAGCAGAGATCTCTCTTTTTTCCTGTTATGTGACAGGGGATCTGCAAGCTACAATGCTAACAACCCTCTCTCTAGACTGAGATTAAAACAAAGGAAAATTAAAAGGTATCATCTTACAAATAGAGACATTCATAAATTTTCAGGGAGGCTTTCAAGAGATTGCATCAGCAAACATCTACCAGTGGGATGAAATTTTAATATAAAGAGAATTGATTCATCCCAGTTAAAGAGATAACATGATTGATCCATGTCCAAGCATGGCTATAGATCTTGTCTTGTGACTACAGAACTAGAACTAGAGCGTAAACACAGTACTACATACTATGTACTGTGACAGCATTCACATTGAGCCACATCAGTGTAGCTTCTTGAGCTCGAATATTTTATTGAACCAAAGCAATTCAACAGGGCGAGTTTCACACGCACAAGGTATTTTTAGCTGGACAGACTAATCAAGCATCAACGTCAGTAAGCTAGGGTAACCTGTGCCTTCCCAGCAGTCAAATACCTTCTTATCAGCAAGTTACAGGTTATGGCCAGACAAGCTCAATTAGCCAGCACTTCAGCTTTGCATGAGGCTGTGCCTGCTTTCAGCACACGCCCCATATCAACAGAACGAGGGCGTTGACTGACAAGTGGGGGCCTCCCACAATGGCTCGATTGTGGCCAGTGCTGAAAGCACTGCCGGAGATTAGGGTTAGAGCGTAGGTAGACGGAAGTTTCATCCTAACAGGGGAAAGAGATGGACTGGAACAGGTGGTGAAAAAAAATCTGATAAGTAAAGCAAACAAGTGACACAGTGAAGTATGCAGGATCACTGAGAAAAATTCTTCCCCTAGTACTTTATTAAGAAAGTGTTGCTTTGTACCCCAATATTTTTTTCCAGACTTGGGGACAAATGCCAAACGACTCTCAGCAAACTTTTCACTAAGCTACACACAAACTGTGTCGATATCTGTTTGCATCCCTTGTAGAGGCTTCTGATGTGCCTGGGCTTGTGTCCTGCTGCTGCTTTGATAGTCCTGGCTTTGAAGTTCTTCCACTTTTGTAGCTAAACCAACCAAAACAAAACAACTACAATTGTGCCTATGATTTGAAGCCAATGGTAATGGTTTTGGAAGGTGTCTAGTCAGAGCCAAGAAAATTCAGCATGTTTGCTGCACTGTGGGTCTGTGGCAGTACATTTCAGACTTCAGGCAATGGAGTATCTGCTGAGCCCAATGGACTGCTGTAAAGCATTCTGATGAAACCACTTGATCCTTTTCCACATGCACACATAGGTCACACATTATCATGCCTCCCTGGTGTAAGTCTAACAGAAATTTTATTCTAATGGCTACATGTATTGTGACTGCATGAAGCACTGGCATGGCCTCTTAATCAAGATGTGCTGTTAAGAGGATATACAAATACAGCTAACAAAAACAAAACAGAAGTACAATGCAGAGGAAGCCATGAGATCATGTGTGTTACCAGGATGCCATGACATATTTATTAGAAGGCTTACTGTGGTTGTATATAAACAGTCATTACCACATAGCGATGGCATGTCCGCCACGGTTAGCTGAATCGCTAAGACTCTTACTCCTCCCCTGTAATAGAACAGAATGATCCACCTAGGCTCGGTGATCGAGCCTATGTGGTCTGGTGGCAAATTAGGTCGTTATGTGAAAACATGTCATTAAGAAGCTGAGTGCTTAAATCGATACGATGCTACTTATGGTAACAGGATCATGTGGGGGAACTGTTAAATTGGGATGGTGACATCAGCATGGCCTTGTGCATGTGGGAGTCAACTTCTCCTTATTTTTGATGCAGATGTCATCCCAAATGTCTTGTTTGCACTAAGAATAGAAAATCCACTTTCCACAAATTCTGCTCAAAGTCATCAGTGTCTAGAGCTGCTCCAAATACTGTTACAAATTAAATGCAATTAATCACCAGATCACCAGTCCGCTCAGTTTGAAAGATAAACGTCTCAAAAAAAAATTCCAACTCAGCATGCATGCTTCTATACGGCCGCTTTTCAGAGCTCCAGATTAAAACATGACACGCAACTCCAGCAAGTCTAAACAAAACCTGAATGGTGGGCACACAGCAAGGCTCTTTGATTACCAGGAGCTGGTCAATAATGCTAATGGTTATCCTGGGTGTTGCAAAGCCATTCATCAAACAGCTCCATTAGACTGGACAGCAGCACAAAGCACGGTCTTTGTAACGAGCAGTTGAAGTTGGGCAATACCAAAGCAGTGAGAAAGAAATCAGTATGGAGAATGATTGATGCATGCATAAAAGTGATGCCAAAAAATTGAGGGATCTTTACCCTATATGTAAATAAAACACTGAAATACTAAAAGCAGAATAAGAAAAAAAAAAATCCATGACATAATGCAGTGATATACGCATGTCTGTAATAACAGAATCCTTGTTACCACTCCTCTCTGTGTTCTCTTTCCTCTGGCTTTTGGTTTCACCAAAAAGCCTTCTTATCAAAGTTATTTTCATTCCAGGCTTGGAAAATGCCATATGGAGAAAAAGAACCAACACAACGCCTTTATTAACGGGGCTTAATCCATTCCAGCTGTTTCTTCCTTTCAGAAGGGGACTGCTTCTGTGCACTTCAGAGAGAAACGAGCCCGGTATCGTCTCCGTGGTGCCGCCACACAGAGTCTTTTGGCACAAATCAGAAGGGGAAAAAAGCGCCACCTCGACATCTAGCAAGTAACAGGCGCCTCCCTGGGTTGCTGGTTCGCAGAAGAAACCTCCCAAATACCGCGGCCATGCTGACAGCCTTGGTCTAACCACACTGGAACAAACTAGTCTCGGCTCTCTCCCAAACAGTGTCTCCTAGCACCAGTTGCAGCAGCTTCTAAATGACACTTGTAGTAACCTAAATGTCATCCAACATTAATGTATCAATGGCTAGGTCAGAATCAGCAAGCTGGCACTGCCTAGTGTTTAGCACTAACAGCTTCTTTCTGCATTAACAGATCCTTGACTGCTTTTCTAAGCCATTGAGCATTATGCATTGTAGACATTTCTAATAGGATGAACTCGGGGACTACAATCATTCATTTCAATTATAAACAATATCTGCCAGAGCCTGGTTCTCTACAAATCCTTTCCTCATCAACAAGTCATTAAAAATCTTAGCTGCAAGTTGGGTGTACAGCCTACCACACATAAAATATTGAATTTCATAGTGGGAAAACCAAGTCATGAGACCAATGGCCACATGTAGCAGACACCACAATTGGATTGGCACATATCAACATAGAACTCCCAATAGAGTCATATCCAACCATCCAAAATGACTTGGCAGTAAGGAACATTTGATGTTCTTAGTGGGAAATGTTTTATAAGAAATTCTATGAGTTTGAAAAGGATAAGAAGCCACAGTACCTTATAAGTACTTCCACTGTCCAAGTATGTCCTCTTCCCAGTGAGACCACTGCATGTGGTTGACAATCCAGGCCTCAGTTACCACTCCATTTTATTCCACCATTAGAAACTTCGTATTATCATATTAGTTGTGGAATGTTCCAGTTCATGGGAATAGTACAGAATATCCAACATCCATACAGTCATAAACCCAGAAATCAAATAATCTCAGACAAAGCCACTTCACATCTGAACTATATTAGGAAAGAAAATTGTGACAGCATCATAAGGTCATCCATCGTGACCTGGATGTCCGGAGAGTGTCTGAGGAATTATCAGCCATATTAAATGTGATTACTGCACTAGTGAGACATGATCGAATGCAGCATCGTTCAGTGACAGTCAACTTGCACATGGATTTTATAGCAGCTGTGGGGCGAATATCTGCATTAAAAAAAGATGTGGTACTTTGATTTGCATAAATGTTTCTGTCGCATTCCTCAGGAGACGACTTCAGAAAAGGACTAAGTGCTATTTAGTGCTTGTTTATGAGGACCATAAGGCTATTCATTATGCACAGCACCAGTTATGAGAAGAATGTCCTCAAGAGTAATGCTGGATAAACCACATGCATCTGTATTTCATCAATGCACCTACACAATGACTAGTTTCTCTTGAACCAAACATTATTATTAATGTTTCATTTCCTACATGCAAACATGAAATTGAAGCATCCTATAAATTGATTCTTAACAATATGTCAGATGATGTCTGACTACTTTTCAATTTGTCATAAAACAATTATATAAGTGCTAGTTTCAATTTGATAGGCTATAGATGATCTACTATGCATCAAGAGCTATAGTGAAAATAAAAAGGACAAGTTGATAGTTTACAGATAATCTGCTAAACTTTAACAAACATAAACTTTAACGACCATGCAAATAAAATGAAAATTAAAAAAGACAAATTCATAGACTATAGAGTATGGATAATCTACTAAACATCAACAACCATAAGCTGTTAACATATTTATGATAGGCTGATTTATGTTGTTGACTATAAGAGTGTCTACATTGGACTATCCAACTTCACATGCACACAAAGTAAATTACAGTTTGAATTACACCACTTATAGAAACCCTGGATGAATATATGAGGCAAAAGAGATAAGAGGAAGAATGTACACAGTCACTGTTGACTTAAAGAGGTAACATGGATTGCATATATATGAGAAAGTAATGATATAAAGGGGTGTTCGTGAAACAACTGACTAAGACAAGTGAGCTTCAAGAGGCCACTCTAAACATGTGCCAGATAAAACGTAGAACAAATGAATGACAAATCATTTTTCAGGATAGGATGAACACAGCAACCACACAATGTTGAACTTGGCAAGAATGCATATGGAAATTGGAGTGAACTGTGGCCAGTATCAGTCCCTGCGTGTTTACATTAGCAACACTGAATTAATGTCCAGGGTAGATTAATTTTAACTACAGATCTATCCAGCTAAAGTCAGGCTGCAGGTGAGTAAGTCACTGTATCCGCTAGATGAACCTTTTTCTGTTTCCTAAACAAAACTAACATGCTGTATTGGGGTAATAAAACCCAGCTTGTAGGGTTTTGGTAAAGTCTAAGGCTCCAAAGCAGCTCACTGATTTTAGATTATTTTTGCTTAGCGATGTCTTGGGTCAATATGTTTTGCATCTTTACTACTGAACCATTTATAGAGTTACATTTCACCTTAAACCAATAGTAGTGTCCTAAATGTATAGTAGGGGCGTAATCTAATGACACTATTTGTATCTGTTTAGTCCTTCAAATGTCTTTTCGTGTTAGGATTTAAACCCAAAGTCGAGGGCCTAAACTGGTAGATTAAAAAAATATGAAAAATACCACTATGCCCCCAGCAACATGGGAAAACACGTTAAAAAAAAAAAAACAGCATAGTGAGTGATTTGTGGCTCTGATGATTCCTCAACCTCAGCTACAGCACTCAAGTTTGTAATTGGTCTTAATTAGAAATGTGTACATGATGTTTTTTTTTTAAATCCTGCACACATAGTTATTATTTTTGTTTGTACATTGCAATATTTTCTAATGAATTTATTTGGATCTATTTCTCATCGCACAACACCACAAGTTCATGTTAAAGAATGTGGTCTTTCTTTGCCCTGCTAACTTGAAAGTAAAAAAAAAAGTAAAGACATCACGTTTGCGTGATGTTTTGTTGCATTCTGTGGGATCCCAGTCCTGTAATCCAGTGGTGTGCCTCCTATACATATCTGTACATGTTATCTGTAGAATACATTATCAGCTCCTTTGGAATAACGTATTCATATTGGGTTACATCCCTAATATATAAGGTACTGAAAATATCAGATTGCAAGCTAGAAAGAGATTGTGAAGATTTAGTTTTATTTTCCTGATTGTCATCTTGGTGCTATCAGCATTCATGTACATTCCATTCTTTATCTATAATAGTGTGTTGGGTCAAGAAAGCAAATGTCTGAGGACTGAGCTTTTTTCTCAGCACGTTTTTCATCAAACATTTGGGAGTGTAAGGAAAGCTGTTAAGTGTCAGGATTAGGTTAAGACTCAGCAGTGTCCTCTTTACCTGTGGTGCCTGTCAGGGGGAAAGTGTGTACTGCAATTCAACTTTCATACAGACCGTTGATCATAGAGCAACCAGACAGAGCAAAGTAATCCTTTTGGGTGTGTTTCAGGGAGATAGCACAGCACAGAACTTTGCCAAGTAGGGCTTTACACATATGAGTGTACTGCACTTCAAGCTGTACATCCAGTCTTTTGAGATTCACAGAGCACTCACAGAAGCTCAGCTTAGAAGTTTTTAAGACAATATTTGTGCCGGAATCACCCAATAAGTTAAGTTTATGGATGAGCAGGATTTAGATAATCTTCAAAGTTCAAATCTTCTTTGATAAACTTCAAAGTGTAAATGATCAAATCTATTAGGAGAGAAAGCTTCCACATAAATACTCTAAGAGGCTATGATCTCACAACTGTGATAATCTAGACATAGGATCCAAATCACTGTTCTTCCTGCGTTGTGAATAAAACACTCCTGGTTCCCATCAGCCTTCAGTGTAGGAAAATATTTAATTCTCTATGTAGTCTCAAATCTCAACTGTCAGGATCGTCTTTTTGTTTTTTGTTAACCTAACAAAGCGCTGAATGTGTTTAGTAAAGTACCTCTTTTTAGGCCATTCCCAAAACAGAAAGCGTAAAAGTGTGCTTAAAGAGCTGACAGCAAATCTAATATGTCACTCAATCTGTGAAACCTCTCTTACCAATACACCTGCTAAAATGGTGGAGCTGGGTAAAAGGGGGATGAGCATGAGCACTTGCACTCTTTCTCTCTGCCTCACCCACTTTCTTGTTTAATCTTTAATAAGGGGGAGGAAGACATCAAGACCTCTTGGTGAAAGACTTATTTTTAGAATCCATTAAAACATGGGTAGCTGTGAAAAGAAAAGATGTGCTGATAGACACTTGTCTTTCAGCACAAACAGAGATCTCTCTGAACATTGCTTTGCATGGCAAAGCTCCAGCACTTCTCCACCACAATATTGTTTTCATCATATGTCACTTTTCAACAACTTCAGACACACTAAAACAGATTTCCTAGGAGGTATGTATGCAAAGGTGTGGAAAAAGTGTCAACAAGTTTCAAAATCTGTCCTTTTCGTGTAAAACGAAAAAAAGAATGAGTGTTTAAAAAAATCTGTCTTACCCACTTACACAGTGCATGCCTGTGAATTAGAGGCCTTAACATATAGTGCAACAAAAACTCATGAATGATCTTTTGTGGGATCGTATGTCAGAGGAGAAGGAAACCAAACACCATGTCTACCCTTCTGTACATGGCTAGGGGTCAACAGAGTGAGAACAACTGGATTCATACAGGAGGGAGCGTGACTGCATAACACAGATGACGTCCCTCTACTCAGACTTTTGGAATGAAAGATATCTCTCTCGGGATACTCTCTGCTTAAACATCCCTTGAACAGACTGAAATGGACAGAAACTCAAAGACTCTTCTAACATAAAACCGCAATGAATGTACAAGATATGCAATTTGAATTTAATTGCATGTGAGTGGGATGCATCAATCATTTGTTGTTTAAAGTGCACTGCAGCCACTTGACCTTGATTTCTTTAACAGACCTGATCTGAGACACAACATGCACTTTTTTTTTTTCATTTTTCCTGCTGGTCCTTTTGGAATGTCCATCTTCCTCATCGTTTCTTCTTCTTGTCTGACTCGGGTCCAAAATTTTTCGCATGGTTCTGCCCAGTCTTCCAGAGCATGAAATAGAACTCATAAGAGTTGTGGCATGTCTAAGTGAACTTCTTGCCCATATCATGATGGAGAGAAGGTCCATATCTTGTCTACTTTCTGAAGGCATCAAAGGAAACGTCCGGAGGAGATTCTACCAATCATCCTACACCTCTATCTCTCAGACCTCTTTCTGCTTGGGGTCTAGATTAACATCCTAGATCTGAGATTCCAACCAGGAATCAATAAAAAAATACCACTGAATGGTGATAACACGTTTTGAAGATGAAAGGAAAGGCCATCACATGGAATTCAAGGTATGAGAACAGGCAGTGTGGAGGGTCATATGGAATGAGTTAAAGCACCGATCTCGCTGAGTGTCAGACCGTTCCCAGACACCTAGCTCAGCCATTATCGCTTTCAGTGGAATGATGAATGTGCTGAGAAAAAAATGACAACCATGAATCAGCAGTACAAGTGTGGTATAGTAGAACTGGAAGGGGGTCTCCAGTATCAGCAGTATAACGTTTAGTCTGCTGTAGACAGGGAGAAAAGACAAAAAACACATGGAGAAGCCGAATAAAAGTGGAAGACTGCTCTCCTGGGTGTCAGCTAGGAGGCAAACAACCCTCACAGCTCTTGTGGACACAGGTCCAGAAACAGTGGTCTGTGCGGATTTGATTCCTCATCCTGCCTAATTACCATGTCTGCCATCATCAAAAGTACTCGGTGTTCTTTGTCGCACTCTTGCTCCTAAAGGCAGACCCCTTGAGAGGACAATCCATTGTAGTGAGCTTAAATTTCTCTTCTAAACGTTCTCTGCTTCTCCAAGCAGGCCCTGAGCTGAGGACTGGCAACAGGAGAGCAGTTAGAAGTTCAACCATAAAAGTGCTATATCGCTCACATGTGGATCAGGCTGTCTCAAAATGGCAGCAGAGGGGCCATGTTCTAAGTGCTTTCTAATCCAGGTGAGCAGCAGCAAGGCTAAGAACGGCTTGGGTTACATACAGAGCTGCATATTTTAAGCATGTGCACATGTATGTGTGGAACAAATAAACACCAGTAGTAGTATGTATTCAATCCAGCAGAGATGTGAATGGAAAGTTGGAAAGTCTATACTATGTTGCAAAAACTATGTTGTATATAAATTTATGCTGAGTTCTACATTAAGCAGTTTATGAGTGCTTTAGACTAGTGTTTAAATATGATGATATATTAAATATATTGATAAATATTGCAAAATATTATATTTTCTTAATACTCTGGGTATAGTTGGTAATATATTTACACATCTTCTCTGCAAGGAAATTTTATACAGTTATATATTAACATGTTTTTTTTTCATATACACCTGGAAGTTCATGTTGCATGTAGTGATATGTTGAGAAAAATGACTAAACACAGAGAGTAACAGTAGTCAAAAAAATTCATCTGCAACATCTGCCTTTGCATCAGAGATGCAAGTTCTTAAGTGATGAGACCACTGATGAGCTCACTGAAAAAACACTGGCCTGGACATTTATGAGGGGAAGTAAGAGAAAAACACTGCCAATTGGATTAAAATAAAACAGCTGCAAAAATGGAATTATCCAGTCTCACCAGGTAAAATGCATCCCATCGGAATAGGGCTTATGACACACTCATGATGTTGTTCTAGTCAAGAAGAGTGTGTGTGTTTATAGATAACACTTCTTACTTTTGCTTCTCTAGAATCCTAAATCACCAGTGCTTTCACTTTAGCCTCAGTCTTCCTCCATCTCAGTGTTGAAATTCTCTGTTTCTAGAGCTTAGCATATACTCAAGCAACAGCTTATGTTTTTCATACATCTGAGAGCACAATCAGTAACCTTTGACCACTTACTGCACTCAGGATGTCTGATGTCATGGGTGTTTATCTACATCACCTCCCTGTGTCTTTTGAAAAAAAAATAGCTCGCCTAAAATGGTTCTTGACAGTGCTGCTAAGAAGACCATATCTCATGCAATCCTTACTGATGATCTGCTGCTAACAGATAGATAGATCTCTGACCTAATGCTTACTGATATTCAGTGATAACCTGCCAGGGGTTAGATAGTACCAAAACCTGATTTAATACCAGTAAAGAATTATATCTTAGCAAGTAAAAAAATCTTTAAAATAGGCAAATTCAACTAATATTTCGCAGAATCTCTCATAATGTTGTTAATATTATAAAATTTATAAAATAAGACTAATATAAGATTATTAAGCCTACTTCTTGGTATTTTTTTTTACTCATTTCAAGCTTGAAAATGTCCTATTCCATTGGAATATTATTTTGACAATTTCAAGCTTAAAGTTCTGAAAAGCCTAGAAATAGGCTTCAAGGTCTTATATTTGCTATGCAATAAACTCATAATGATAAAAAAAAATTATTGTTTTTGAAGATTGGTCCAACTGGACCCCTGCTCTTAATTTTCTTTTCCCCAAAATATGCTTATAAACATCAAACAAAACTGAAATACTGTTGAATATAATGTTTCACACCATTCGTTTCATTTTTTCCCCATTTAAAAAGATGCGAATTGGAACAAATTGATAGATGCACAGAGGATGCTTTATCATTATAATCCTTTTTTGATTAAAAGTAGTGAAAAATGCAGAATGTTCTGAAGGAAAACTATAATTAGTAAGAGCCAAATGTATGCAACACTAATTGTAAAAAGGAACAAAGAAACAATATATAAAAAATACATATGTGTACATACAAATAGATAAACTAAATTTAAATAAATGGAAAATAAATGGAAAATAAATCAGTGTTAATGTTTGCTTTTATTCCGGCTGTTTTCATTTTCCTTTATTTATGCCTGACATGACAGCTGTCTTGTCAAAGTGGTGCAACCAGGCCATAATTCTTTTAGCTGTTTTGTCTCTCTGGTTTTTTCCCCAATCAAACCTTTATTCGAACATCGAGTTTCAGTTTGAGCCTGATGGAGCTCTGTTTTGTTTTGTTTCTTGTCATGTTCTGAGGCTTCTGGGATTGTGCACCATGAACACAGCTAGGCAGTTAGAGCCAATAGATGCAAAGTCACTGTAGGAACCTCAGAAGATGGCTCCGTGCTGTACTGGCTTCAGCCCTTAAGACCTTTCCATATGGAAGGTGTCTGGGAGTGGGCCTGTGGAGAGATGCTGCTACACTGGTTTACTGCCAAGGGCTCCCTCCCTGTTTCATCCTTCAACGATCAGACCACTGTCCTACTTACAGCCATTACTCAGAGATTACAGAAAAGCTATAACCCTTAATCTTTAAGCTATGAACATGACATCACTCCCGCAAAACCAAAAGTAATGGCATGTCAACAGGAGCAATGAGAAGGAGAAATGAGACTGGTTTTGTATCCGGAGTTGCTTGTAGACTTTATCATTCATAAGGTCTACAGCTTTGAGGTATTTTAAAACTTCAGTTTGAATCTTTCTTTCTTTGATCTTTATTTGTATTTTGCATGCAGCTCAGCAGGTCTCATCATTGTACACCCATAAATTAAAGGTTTTTTGATCTACCTGCTCCCACCGATTACAGAGGAATGCATGAGTATGTTTGTTGGCCTTTGGGGTGGAATCTGCTCCCGTTTGACCTCATGCTGTGTGTAGTCTGTACTTAGTAGCCACATCTTTTTGTCTACATTGTTCTAAAAGCTTAACTAGCGTTGTACATCCAGTAACATGTCAAGATGTGGAGCCCCTAGGCAAAACCTTTAAAGCCTTGGCATTGGATCTGTGTGAACTTGCCGTGGTGATTTTATAGTTTATTACTTTACTTTCAGTGAACGGCACACTTAAAGAGGAACTGTAACATTTGGCAGCTTGCTGGGTGTGTCTTATTGTAAATTCAACCTGTCATTTGCACTTACAGCACTACTGCTTATTGTTAATAATTCCCACAGTTTAGATTCCTAGATGTTTCAGAGCTGAGAGATCAGATATCAGTAGTAAAAAAAACACAACTATTGTTTAGGAGTCTGACTTCCTGCCCATGAACATGGCTCCTATTGTGCTCAGGTCAAAAAGTTTGCTTCATTGACAGATACATGCTATGGCACTGGCTGAAGAACAAGACCCCATGTGTCTCCTAAATCTCCCAAACTCCTACAGCCTTAAACGAAATCCGATCCCTTTTTTAAGGGACATTTCTGCTGAAAGACATCAGCATGGCTCATTTCCTTCCATCGTCTCCACGGGAGGAAACATAATCTGGTAAGACGGTCGCAGACAGAAAAGGGCGCTGCTTTCAAAACTCCAAACACATTTGTCTATTGTCAATATTTTGACAGAGTTCTTGTCAAGGCGCAATTATTTGTCAAGCGTACTGCCAAGGATTTAATTGATACATGCATAATTACATGCTTTGTCACAGAGAGGAGTTTGAACAAAGCGTCTGCAGTCTTATTAATGGAGCAGCGAGACGTCTCTTTCATCAGTAGATCTCATGATTGCTTCACAGCCGCCTATAAATCCAATAGTGTAAGAAGATACAGCCTCATCCCTGAGTGGACATCTTTCACAAATCAATTCATTACGCCCCTACCAACTGCGATGAAAAAGCACCCTTTCATAAATCAATCCATCCCCCAATCCTGGCTACTGGCAGTTAAAAGGCACCGACCACAGTTATGCTTTTGACATTGTCTCACACAGAGCTATCAGCTTTCCCCTGCCAGAAAGATTAATAGCCAAATGAATTGATGGCAGATTTCAATCAAACCAGCTTATTCACAATGGGGAAAACCACAAGCAATGTAGTAGCAGCATTTTGCCACTTTTAATGCTTTAACTTCATTTCCTCCTCATTTTTCTATAGAAAACATCCATTGTTTATAGTTATAGAACTCATATGTACTGAAAGACTACATAAAACACATCATGCAACCAGTTTTTACTGTATGCCACCAGAGAACTCTCGGGTAATACATAAAATGTAAAAACACTTGGCCTACTTCTCCCCCTCAAGCAACTCACTGTGTGGGTGTGAGACAAATGAGGACCAAGCCATCCAGCGAGACATGACAAAGCAAGTCTCTAGTCTTCAGGAAGTAATAGGTACACTCCATCATGAGCTGTAGCAAAAAGGTGGTGAAGCTGATGGACAATCGAGGAATGATGGCTTTTTCTTTGAACAGTCACGGATTTCTAAAGTAGCTCAGAGCAGGAAAGCAGCGATCACACTGTTTGCTGAATCCAAGTCCAAATATCCACAGTTACGTGGCTCAGTTTATGTGTCGCATGTCAGTTTAGCAGCTACACAAAAACGCTGCCCACAACCCAAAATGCACAGCATGTTTGGTTCACTTCCTGCAGTTGGATCAATTCAGGGTCAAATTGCTTCCTCACTGCAATCAAACCGTGCTAGTATTCGATCGGAATCGAACCAAGACCACCTTGCTCAGACGGTCCCGGACCAATTACTTTGTTCCAATGCACCTAAGATCTTGGTTTTGAAAATACAGAGGAGCCTCAACAGGACTGAAACCCAGTTTGATCTATGAACTCTTCCATTAATCGTTAGCATTTCAATAGTTTTTAAATCCAGCCATGAACAAAAGATGCTTTGTACTAAGGAGACCCCATGGTTATTAAAAATGGTGGCACCCAGTAAATTACAAAAACACCCAAACGTGTGTAATTATGCAGGGTTTTCAATTTGGACTTGCCCAGGTTTTACTGGCAAGTATCCATGGGGGGGGCGGTGACCATCCTCATTAGCTGCCATTGAACACTTAAAAGCAGAGCGCCACCCGGGCAGTGAGAGAGATGATCGGCTACTGTCACCGCTCAGCCTGGCCAGTGTCGTAATTACAGCCTGCCTTATGAAAGAGGCAGAACGCAGAATGAGCATGAGTGTGTGTGTGTGTATAGAAAAGGGGAAATTGTAACACAGGTGGGCGTTTTATTGTGTCGTCTGTGCCAGCGTGGAGCCCGTCTGCAGCCTGGCGTTGCCGTGGGAACAGGGCTGATGGTTGGTGGTTGAATCACAGGTGAGGGATGGGGAGGGGGTGGGCTGGGGTGTTTGGTTGTGCGGGAATGATAGAGAGACAGTTCCAAGAAGGAAGAAACGATCGATTGAAGGAGGGAGCGAGGTGTAGCAACAATACAGCAGTGCCAAGGCCATCTGCATTGTGTGTGCTACATGCTTCATTTACAAAAAAAAAAACCTTGGAGACACTATGCTTCTTAAAAGAACAAAAATCTACAAATAGTAGGTGTTACTTGAATAGTAAAGAAACAAAAGAAAATTTAATGTGTTGATCACTGCAGAACTGCAAAAGCCCATAAATTTATTTTCATTTCATGACATTGTTATAATATTTAATACTAAATATAAGATATAGGAAAGAAGGCTAGCTCTGCTCAATCTTTTTATCTTTCTGTCACTCAGACTGAAAAAACAGCATTTAAAATATTTAACACTGAAGACAACAAACTAAATTGATCCAAAAAACATTTTCAATATAGTTCTTATTCAGAATTTTATTTTCATTTAGGATTAAGAATTCCTATAAGGCACACTGTAATAAAAAAAAAAAAAAAAAAAAAAGTATAAAAAGAGTAAAAAAAAAGAGTAAAGTGAAAATTAGATTACGGATGAGCTTACCTCGACATACAGTGCCATTGTCCACAGGTTCATGGCCAGCCTTACACATGCACCGTCCGATGGGCACCATCCACTCGCCATCTCCATTACAGTAGAGTTTGATGGGTACATCAACTTCTTCTGCATTTGGGATGCACACTCCCCTTGCTGCTACCAAGGAAGTACTTTCAGCCCCTGAAAGAGTCTCTTGAAAAATGGCGCCATTCCTGATGACCCGTGGGCATTTACGGTAGAAAACGCGGACGGCAATGAGTGACATGCAGCCACCATAATCCTGGAAGGCCAGGTAGAAACCGTTACGTGATACAGGCCCGAAGCTGCGCACCTCTGTGTTGATCTTCATCACACGTCCACCCAAATCCACCTGCGAGAAACTTTCGTCAGCAGCGATGGTGTCCACCTTGATCCATGGGTTCTCCATCCACGGAGGGTGCACTTTAGTGGCCGTGTCGCCATCCGATTCGTAGTAGTACAGGTTGAAGGTCTCTTTGCAGGAGCCTGGTACCCGGGGGATGCTGCTGCAGTCCCGCACTGAGAACTTCATCTCCACGTGGATGCGCTGAGCTCCTCGCCGGTGGATGTACTTGGTGCGGACCCAGTTGTTCTGGTTGGCGTCAAAGACATTGCACACTTGGTATGTGCGAATAGTGTTCATGTTCTCGTCATACCCGCTCACCTCTTCCCACTGCAAGAGAAATTGAAAGGAATGTTACACAAAGGATATATTAGAGTATATCCCTATACTCTTTACCTCTGGTGCCTCTATCACTTCTAAAGCCCTATCGTCCATGACAGCCAGTGTAAGCCTATTCCCATTTGAGAGGGAACTCACAAATTACTTACATGAATACATGAGCTCTAAACCGCAGGGCAATAGTGAACATCTTGCAACATGCTCTCTCATGTCTGTCTAGGCTCTCTGGGGATGTTCGGAGAGTAGCCGAGCCATTTTCAGAAACTCTCCCCACAGGCACCAGCTAGATTACAGGGCAGGAGAGGTATGAGGTGAGGATGAGGGTAAAATCTTCTGGCTAGCCTGCCAAAAGACTGGCACTGGAAGTAAAATTGGCTGGAGTTGGACCTTGTTTGCTGGAGTCCCTACTTTGCCAAGGGAACCTGGCCTGTGCTTATTTGCCCTTATATTCTATAAAAGAATGCATTGTTGATACAGCTCACTGAGAACAGAAGGGCATGTGATAAAAGTCAGTGTTTATGCAGTCACTTGTTTTTTTGCTGAGGTAGCTTCCGCCTGTCCTCTGGCACCGGAAGAGATACCCGCCATTAACATCTTCATATACACAATGGAAGGTATCCAAGAAGGAAGTGAACTTGCCGGTGAAAAAAAGTTACCTTGAAAAAAAGTTTAACTACAATACTGGCCTTGACTTTTGTGAGCTTTACACCTTATGCACATAAAATCTGAACCATTATTTACACTGAAAATAAAAATAAGTAGCTGACAGAATTCAGTCATTGTCAACCCCCTTGTTAATGCAGACCACTGTGTTGGAACTTGGCAATTGCAACACATAAAATTTCACCCCTTACACATTACAAACTTGAAATAATCAAATTATACGGATGACCATTTTAGGAGAAGGAAACAGATTTCTTATTAAGTTTACAGCTATATATTGCACACACTAAAGCACTAAGGATGCATGCACCAGAGACTTCACTGCTGGCTCTAAAGTGACTCCAGATGCCTTCTCTGTGGTTTTCAACCCAGTTGGCTAAGGATCAAGCTAAGGGCCCTCAGCACTAAACAACCAAGATTCCAACCACAAGCGAGTCAGAACCTTGACCTTGTTCAGCAGGGGAAAAGCCATTTTCTTCACTTGATAGGCTTCCTTACACTCTGGCCAGAAAGCCCATTGAGCACCAATCCCTTCAACCCACTCTCCCACCCCCCTCTCACTTTCACTCTTCACTTCACTGCTGACATAATTTCCCAAATTAGTCGCTGCTTAACGAGGATTTTGACAGGGATTTGACAGGATTCAGTGAGAACGTCAAGTCTCATGTTCAAGACCCCCATTCTATCAAACACCCTCAAAGTAATTAGAACAGCTTTCTTTTACTAGACTTTTATCCTTTATTCCAATGTCTAAATTATCCTCTACAGATTAGAACAAATATTCTGAATATGTATAAGGTTGCAATTGCCACAACACTGCATTATTTAAGACTTCTTGGTATAGTTCAATCCAGTAGCTATTTTCGTAACTTCTATCAGGTGATTCATTTAATATAGAAATGATTATTCTATAACACCAAATGAGGGATTACAAACTTACATAGTGTTCAGTTGCCTTAATTCTGGAGACTCACATGTAATGTGTTTAGCGATGTGCTTTATTCTGGGTCATACAAATGGACAAATGTGTCCATGGTCATGAGCAGCCATTGACCTTACCACTTTCCTCTAAACAAAACTATTCTTCTACTGGGCTGAAGGTCAATTAAACAGGAGAAGACAAGAGTATAACATCCTCTTGTTGGAGGCTTCAGATTTAACTGATCAGATTAGAAGGACAGCAGGGCAGTTACTAATGGGTGATGGAGAGTCAGTGAGGGCAATGCAGGGTGAAAAGGGGAGGAGGTAGCATGAAGGGGGCTACAGAACCCCAAACAAATGTATTTTGAAGGAGGGCCTCTCTTTATCCTGCCATGGCTTTTCTGCCTCAGCCAATGGAGAAAAGCAAATGAGGCATAATAAGGGCCAAACTATCAAGCACCTAATGTCAAATTAAATGAAATGTCATTTTCACAGGTTTTTCCCCTGGCTTTAAGTGGGAGTATGGCTGAAACTAGTCATGTGCTTTCAAAAGTGGATGCGGGAATCTAGAGAGATACAGAATTTTCAAACTCTCTGAGCGTTAAATGTTTACTCCATTCTTTTGCTCATCATTTGTACTTGCTATAAGGAATTTGAGAAGTCCCACAGGTAACACAAGTAAGTACAACACAGAGCACTGGATGAGTAATTCTCAAACTGACCTTGATGGAGATGTCTGCTTATTATTATTCATATATTTGGGATTCTGATCATTGCTAGAAAAAAAGGCCTTGATCTAAGATTCAGTTTCTGAACATGTAGTTCACCTTTCCTTGAGAAAGAACACAGGAACCACATTCTGAGAAAGAACAAGTATGTGAGGGTCTTCGGGAACAAAAGAAAATAACACAAGCTGTTCTCTTTTGAGGCCTCTGTTCAGGAGCTTGTGTCCAACATAAAGAAGCATGTGGGAAGTGGGACGTCATTAGTTCTTGCGCCCCTTCCACAAGCCTAAAGGTTGGCACTCAAACAGAAAGACTGAGGCGCTGTTGAGTCTGTGGCTCGAAACTTGGCCTTCAAGGTTACGCTGAAGTATAAAAAGGGTCGTCACACTCTGTGCTAGTGTGGAATTAAACTATCCTAATGGCTCAGATCATTGGATGAGAACACATCCTGGGGCCTTTTGACACAATCTTTCAATTACAGGCGTACTGAAGGGGCCTTTGTCACTTAGCTCACTGCTATACTATGGATAGACAACTAGTACTGTGGGCCAATTTTAATATCCCACTTTCATTAAGCCATGACTTACAGCCATGAAGGTCCTGGAATGCACTAAAAATTGTAATTGAACATATGTAACTAATGACATTGTCTTTGGTATGCTACCCCTCAGTCACTGGTTTGAGAAACAATAGCCCACTTACATATAGTATAAGATTACTAGGAAATTCAGTTTAGATTCAATAACCTCCTCAACACCTAAAAAGACAGAAAGTTCAAATGGGAAATAATCTATAAGCTTCCCTGTCACTCTCTGGGCTTGTGATTGGTACAGCCTAGCGTAAGAGAGTGCTTTTTCATGAATTATGGAACTGGCTAGCTTCAGGGGATGAAAATGCTGTCAGCAATAACCATTTTTTCAATATTAATTGCCCTACCATGATACAACTCTTGAAATTTTATCTGGACTTCAGCATCTTTCACTAATAAACTGTCACAGCCTTGAAGAGTACATGAGCCCAGCTATCATAGTGCTCTCCCAAGACTGTCACTTATAATACTGTAATACAGTGCTGGAAAAGTGAAGCACTGCTGTCATCTCTTCAAATGAATTACATTCTTATAACATTTAGTTATGAAAATATAGGCATAATGAGGATGCAGAAAGTGTGCTTTGTACAAAGAATCCATGAATCTTTAATGGATTCATGTAAAAAAAAAAAAAAAAAAATCCTATAAAGAACAAAGCACACTGGATGCTGAGCTCCCCAATTTTTAGTTGTGAGAATTCTGTCAGCAGACACGTCTGTCCTGAGGGGACATTTGGGACAAATGACAGGCAATCTCTGTGTTGAATTACAGAGCAGTATAAGTCTGCATCTGTGCACTGTTGGGCTTCCCACCACAAACAGTGTGCAGAGAGAGAAAGAGGTAGAAAAGCCAACTAACTGAGCCATCTTTAGCAGTCAGCTCCAATTACTGCGATCTACTGGTAATGTGCAACATGTGAAGTTAGACAAACAAGCTTCCTATTGCATCTTTAACCCTTCTATTCCAATCTCCATGTGGATCATGTATACATATTTACCTTTTCAATGAATCTAAGGTACAAGATGAGATGCTGCCAGTCCTGGCTTGATCTTTACATTTACAGTATGACCGCACAGAATTTTGTGGTTTTAATGAAGAGACCCTAAAAATCGCTAAATATTACATTAAAGACCATCTCTAATTGACATGTGATAAAACATAACTGTCATTCAATTTTGGAATGTGCCCTAAACCAAAGATCTCTTCAGAGACACTCAAAATGCTCACCTTTTGCATATTATAACCAGACAGGGCATGTAGGAGTGTTGTTTCGTTTCACTGTGGACTAACTAGCTGTATATGGTTGAAACGACAATAAAACCACTTGACTTGACTTGACTTGACTTGACTTGAGGACCATCTGTTTCTTTCCAACTCCTTCTAGCTCTTCGTATGCTGCCCACTGATACAGACCGTGTGTGAAAGTAGATACAGTACAGTTCTGTATATAATTAGTGCAGATAGTCATAGTCATAAAAGTCATAAAACTGTAGGCTGAGTCTGTCTTGACTAAATTATACGATCTTTATAGTATCTTTAGAAAGTCTAACGTCAACATCACAATGTTTTACTTTATTACAGCAGATTATATTACATGATTAGTTAATGATTACTTATTGGTTGGATGAGACGGATGTCTCCTATTTTTTTTAAAATCAGAAATTATATGATAGCAGAAGTGTATGACTATTTACAGTATTCACCCTACATGAACTTTTTTGTAACATTTTGTAGTGTTAAAACCTGTACTTAATTGGGATTGTATATCATGAACCAGCACAAAATAGCCTAAATTATAGACGTACGGGAATCAATATAATTCGCAGAAATATTTACAAATAAAAAATGTAAAAGTTGTGATTGTATAAGTATTCACACCCATTACTGTGAAACCCCTGAATTAGTTCTGGTGTGACCAGCTGCAAACGGAATTCAGATAATTAGCTGAATGGGGTTCGCCTGTGTGCAATGAAAGTATCAAGTGATCTCATTATAAATATACCTGTATTTTTGTTTAATTGATGTTTATTTCATAAAAAATATTACACATATTTTGCAAATGGTAAAAATCTCAATTAAGTCTGTTTCACTTTTAGGTTGTAATGCTGCAAAATGGGGATAGCTGGGGTGTCAATACTTATGAAAGACACAATGATATTCGAGTTTCTATGCATGTTCTCTCCATGTCTGTGTGGGTTTCCTCCAGCTTCTCCAGTTTCCCCAGTTTGTACATGTCACTTCATTGTAAATTAGAAATACACCATCTTATCTAAAGCAACGAAATATAATCCGATACATATGGAGACTGAATATTACGGCCTTCAATTTTTAAAACATAAGCAGAAAGAGGAATAATTTACATGTAACTGAAACCTTTCTCAAGAAAAAAAGTCTTTCTGTAGGTTCTCATATATTGGTGCAAGTATACGAACTAATGCTGTAGCATATGATTAAAAAAAAAAAAAAAACCTGCTCACACCTGGTTGTGAAAAATGAGAACCGTATATCTTCCTTTACAGAACACATTATATCTGTAGGATCTTTCAACATTTGCAATACACACATGAATTCAAGTCTCAAAAAACAAAAGGATGGATGACTCAATGAATGAATTTATGAATGGCTGCATGGGTGGATGAAAGGACAAATGAAGGAGCGAATGACTGCCACATCTGGATATTTTCTCCTCACATACCTCGCAGTAGGTTTGAGTTTATTTATCTAAGCCACTCAGTGTCGGAAAGCCGACTGTTGATGGAGCACTCCATATTTTGACTGATAGTGATCTTGTAGCTCAGAGCCTGGGCCCCGGCGGTGGTGTAAGACAATAACTTAAGGCCTCTCTTTCAGTAGGATTCAAGAAGCCCACCTGTTCCGCTCTACTGCAAGGCTCTGCCTTTTTTCGTAACAACTGAACGTGAGCTGTGTGGAACCCTGTCAATTATGTCCAAAATTATAATAAAGATGTATTATGTTGAATTCTCGAATCTGATTGGTCAGAACGCATTAATTAATTTTCTATAACAGCGGCTCTGACACTTTTGACTGTAATTCAAATCACAGGTTTCATATCATTTCAATAAAAACTAATTCAGTTTTCAGTTTTCATATTAATTCAGTACTCTTTGTAATTCAACTCTTTGTAATGGTCGGTAAATTTCCTACCATGGGAGAATCTTCGGGACAGAGAATATGACAAGATGGTGTTTTTTTGTGCCTTTTTAACTTTTGGAGAGAGAAAAAATAGAGACTGGTGATGGAACAAATGTTTTGATCTGTAATAGCAGGAACTAACTTGTCTCGTGGACGTTCCACGACATTAAATGCAACTATAAATGTTTAAAATATGATGTGTCATTGATTTATATATCAGAGAAATAAAACACTTCAGGATATGCTGTGATTACTATTATTATTATTATTATTATTATTATTATTATTATTGGTTATTTTCCTATTACAGTGCACCATGTCTTGTTTTATTCCATACTTAAAGTTACTGTAACCTGAAGAAAACAAAATTTCAGAATCATACCTGAAAGGTATGGGTTATATAAATATATCAAAAAAGCATCATAAATGTTTACATTTTATAGTGACTTTTATCTTTCTACCCAGACATGCACTTTAAACCCCCTGCTGTCGCGTCCTTGAATTAAACTGACTTCTGTGATAAATTTATTGAGACATATGTTGTATAGATGAAAAAGAAAAAAATATGATGCAAGCAAGTGCAATTCCTGGCCTCGCATTTGGGGATGACAAAAAAAAGAGAAACTCAATCTTTTTAGATTGGATCCAGAAGCAGGGTGTCTGATATGTTTTACTCTTTGTTCTCTAACATTGATAGCAGCATCAGTGAAAGAAGAGGCTGCATGCCCTTGGGTTTGACATGGTGATGGAGAGCAAATTATATCAGGAAAACTTTGAAGTTGCACAACTGGCCTGTTGAAATCGTTCCCTCCTTTTTTCTCCCCTCCTAATTCTTTCTTCTCTGTCTTTTTCTCTTGACAGAATGCAGATGCATGCTACACTATAATTTAAACCAGCCCCTAAAACAGACCACAGAAGCGTAAATAATTGAATAAAACAGGGAGGTTTTTTCTGAAATACACCAGCAAATTACTCAACAACATTTTTTTTTTCTCGAGTCTTAAGAAGTCCAGGTTCAGGAATGGAGGAGGACTAAGGAGTAGTCTGGACCTCTGGTTTCTCGCTCACCATTTGGCGCTGGGCTAGTAAGTAGCTTTTTACTGGCTGACTCAGCGTTTCAAAAGAATTCACCCAAACGTGGCCCAAAGGGCTTATAAGAGCTGGGAATATTTCCAGTGCAGAATCTGTGATGTTAATGTGGTATGAGAATCTGTGCTGAACATAGTTACTTCCTGATTAACCACTGATTTCTTACATTTGTTACAAAAACATGACACTTACACTGTTCTCACTGGTGCCCGATACAGGAAATACCGTCCATCCCAGCTCAGCTGTTGCTGTAGTGGAATCCATTAAAGTTTCTGTGGAGGAAAGATAAAATGTTCAAGGTTAAAACATATATAAAGATCTCATTATGTACAACAAGTTAAACATCAGACTACAAGTCACTAATCACAAGAAGGCTGAGAGTTATTAATATTGTATATTAAAAGTCAACCACTAATGTACACAGCTGTGAACAAGAGAAATCTGAATAAGGCCTAAATACATAAGTAGCTATTTTTTCTCACTTCCAGTAAAATATTGCTGAAAATGAATAAGATATGAGACATAAATACAGTTTTATCATCCACTTCCTCATTATGGTAGTTCAAAAACAGGAGGCTACTTAAAATATTATCAACATATCAAAGTGCTGGTGTTAATTCCTCTTTATTGTTCTCACTGTTTCATGTGTTTTGAAAGAAAAAAAAAATTAAATGAGTGGTTAAGTCTGAAAGGGAATCTACAGAAATGTAGGCAGAAGGAAATACTGGGTTCCACTTTCCCACTGTGTGATTCTGCCAAGATCTTTCGGAGACAAGAGCTCACTATACGGCGGGATCTCCAGGGAGCTTACGTGTGGAACAGGATGTGGGTTAGGAGTAGCACTGCACTCACATAACCACCAGAGACACTCTCAATAAAGACGTCCTCCTAGATTGACATAGGGAATTGCTAATCAACCCCAGTCTTTGTCCTCAATATGCCTTTGCAGACTTTTTAGGTTATTTGCAAAGATAACAATTTAGGCTATGATGTTTGATATGATGTGATATGATATGACACAACAGCACAGACTTTAGAAAAATATATATGTGTTCCCCATATTCAACTGCTTAATGAATTATAATAATATTATACTTTGTTAATATTAACAATATTATACAATTATACGTTAACAATATGTGTCTAAATGGACAAGTCACACAGGTGCTGGACATCTCTGAAACCCCCGGATTCCATTTAAAGGACCCTAAGAACAACTTCTGTATCTTGTGTCCCTCCACACACTGGTTGAAAGAGACACATATGCTACAGCTTGTGCAAGCTGCGGAGACAAGCCGTCTTTTGTGTGTCTGCACAGTGACGGTACTCATGTGGCATTCACTGGGGAATGGAATGATAATCCATGTGCAAGAGAATGGACCGCTGGGAGAAATCAGAAGAGGCCGATAACCTGAGTCGACTTCCTTCAACATTCAAAGTGCTCTAGTGTGGGTCAGATGCCATGTAACTAGTCCTGCCAGACCTTTAGCTTGATGACGTTGTTAAAAACCTTTTGCCTGGAGAAGCAAAGTCCTCTCAAGAACGAAGGATGGTTACTCTTCCTGCTTTGGATTATCTGGAGTGAAAGCACAAAGCACACCTTTGCTAATTGGGTTTAAAGGGAACACATTCTCTGAGGTAGTCAGGTGGAACGCCTGATGCATTGATTCACTCAGTCATGTCTGGTATGCAAAATTCCTGCATGATTAATCCATGATAATGCATTTTTCCCTTAATTAATTTTCTGTGTTAATTAGGGCAAAGCCAAGTTACTGGACTTCATAAAGAATTAGACAGTGACGTTTCCTTTCATTTTCTTTTATCACAGACTAAAGCAGCTATTTTGATTTCCTCTCACAAGCTCTTTAGTATAAAACACTTTTTGTGGTCTTAGCTTGAGGCTGACATAATTACAAGTCTTGCGAGTACTAGCTTTTGGAAACATTTAAATATTTACAGAGTTTTCTTTATTCATGCATCAAGACATTTGAACATTTTAATAGTGCTTTGAAAATAGCTGCAATTAAGATTCACTGAAACACATGCACACACACACACACACACACACACAAAGCTCTGGTAAAGAATGCAATTTTACCGTTTCTGCCATTGGATTTCCAGGAAAAAAAAAAGGAGTGTCCAATTAAGTGGCTCCACATGTAACGGAATTATTTTTGGGTCCATGTAAGATCTTGGCCCGCCTACATGACCATTTCACGTACCATTCAGTTATCACATAGTTTATATCTTATCATTATATTTTATTTTATTTATCTTTTGACTCTCTCTCTCTCTCTCTCTCTCTCTCTCTATATATATATATATATATATATATATATATATATATATATATATATATATATATATATATATATATATATATATATAATTATCAGCTATATGTACAGGTAAAGGCCACCCATCTCAGAGGAGAGATGCCAGGGACGTCCTTGTTTATGAGAGTTATGGCTGGGCTGTAATTCACATAGACTCATCAGAAAGCAGGGCGCTAATACTGAGGTTGTACCGTGTCCCAACACAGCAATATTTCAAGCTTCACAAAGCACAGAAGAACACATTAGCTTGAGCTTTCAACAGGGGTAGTTCCTGAGTACACTTCCAAAGAAAACCTGAACATTCAACACTCTCCGAGGGTTTTGAAATGCCCACAAAGCTCAGTTCTTCTTGCAACACCTACTAAAAGCTGGGCTGGATTTTCAGGAAGGCTGCAAATATTCCGAGTGTGATAGATGTGTGTGGAAAGTGCTGGGCCGAAGGGCACTAAGGGGGTTCACAAATGCATGCTCTGCTCTCAGACGAGTTATCAGGAAGCATGCGGTGCTGCATACACATCACACAGCTAGTGCATTTCAAATCAAGTTTAGAAATGTCAGCTGTTCATCACAAGATGACAAACAAAGGACCCCCTAGATGGTGGTCCACATTAATTGATAGGAAACAGGATCCTTTCAGCTGGAGGATTACTGTTGTGAAAACTGGTTGGTTGGCAGACACGCTCCAACACCCAAAAAAAGAGACACCTGTTAAAGCTGCCTGTTTTAAAACAGCCACAGAAAGCTATTTGGGGTGTGCCGCAGTGTGAAATTGCCTTCCTGCTCATTAGTACGAGGTCTGTTTATTTGGGGAGGTGGTTAGTAGTGTGGTTGGACACCACAGAATATCACACACCCTCCAGTCATGAACAGACCAGCAGTACTGTCCTTAGTCTTATTATGCACACTCAGATGCTTATTTAAAGTTCAATCTGCAGACATTATTACTAAGGAGTTAAAGTGTAGGGTCTTAAAATATAGCTCTTTTATGCACTATTTTCTGGGACTAAATGGACAACTTTTATTCAGTTTAAAACATATTATTCACTAACTACAGTGAAAAATTCAAAATTCTGATGACTTGAGGAAAAAATTGTGTAAATAATGTCATTATGTGAGAATAAAACCTTTTTACAAGTTCTCGTAAAAAAAAAATACTATTGGCACTGTAGGTGTGAATGTGGAGCGAATATCAACTATGAAACTAACTATTGTAGTAATAACTCAAGATTTTAATAAACTTTCTGATTATTAAAAATATTATTAAAATATTATTACTTATAAAAATGGCTTCATTTTTTCTTCAGATAGCAGAAACAGGTATCTCCAAATCTAATACCTTCCCTTCTCTGGTATTAACTTGCACACAATCACAGTTCCTAAACTGGCTTTGAGGCTGCAGTTAAACACACTGTGTGTGATACATTAACATTAATTGTACTTTTATTTAAGTAGAAATGTCTCCGATTGCATATTTATTAAGCAAAATGAATAAGATGTGCTATTTTTCTCATATCGAAGATGTAATCCTCTATAGACTCTATTAGTGAATCAGTTTGCACATTTGGGTGTTAGCACATTTGCACATCTTTTTACGCATACAAACTTTTAGCAAATCACAGTCATGAATTATACCAAGTATGCAGCCAGGTAATTAACATATATGAAAACCCAACTCCAGAACTGTCAACATTCACCCACTCTGAATGCACCATTGTATCAGCTGACAAACATGCCCTTTGTGCACTGTTTAAGCTTTGAAGCTTAAAACTGTTCATCAAAAATTAAAAATTCTGCATTTTAACTTCATAGTCATTGTTTTAAATTCACATTATAATCATCCAAAACAACAACTTCTGGTCCAGAAATCGGCATTTGGATGTTGTGATTATGGATGTTTTTGTTTGACGTCCTCCAGTAAGCTCATGCTTGCAGGTGTGAGCTTTTCATAACAAGACAAGACGTAACAGTTTGGAGTAAATTGTGGCTTAGGCTGTGTGTGTCTAGAGCAAATCCTCACACCCAGCGACGTTCCCACAACAAAGGCACGCACTCTTACCACATCTTGTTCAGCAAAGAGGACCTGAGCTGGCAGCAGTCACCGCAATACCATCTCTTCAGCATAAAAGAGAGCAGGTTCTCTCCATTCACAAGCATGAAACCACACTCACACCTGGAAATCTCCAGCTCCACTCTTCCTGAAATAATATGTTACAAGCAGCTTGAAGTACGTAGTTAGATGCCAGGCATGTGACAGACAAGGCATGGCTGTTTTAGCGTTTAACAGTGGCAGTTTTCATATATAAATGGAGAACCTTCATCAAGATCCCTGGAATATTAGGAGCCTTTGGGAAACCCCATTTTGCAAGGATGTCAATCTATAGTAGGAAAGTTGTGCTTATGTGACAATAGCATTACATGTTCACATGTCAAAATGAAGAGTGCAATAGAGAAACGATGACTGATTAATGTGAGACTGCTGGAAGAACGGTGACCCTGGACATCTTTCAGTACAAAGAACGTCGATTAGGTGGGAGTGCACATGAGCATGGTGTTACAGAACGGCTTCATATGGTAATTAAGTCCGTATGCCTGAGCATACAGCTCCAGGAACAAGGCTTAGCGGATGAGGTGGCACTGAACCAAACCCCCCGACAGCATTACTCCGGGGGCCGCTCGGAAAAGTCAAACACCAAATCAGTATGCGCCGCACTTTACATGCATCTCCCGAGTGATTTCACTCTACCGGAGAGATTTATGAAGGCTCTGAGGTTACTGCTAGGCACTAAATGTCTGGGGACCTGATGGTGATGATGTAAAAGCATGTGGAGTGATGTGGCCGAGCAGAACTGGAGGGAAAGGGGAAAGCAGGCTAAGCCAACGGAGTATCCGTGCGTTGCAAGGGGAAGAGGAAGTCGGCAGTTGATTTTGGCAGTGCAGGATGCCCTGTGAAATATGCTACCACATAGCTGACAGCATGATGTTGCTCTATATTCCCAGGGTCTAGGGCTGCACTAATGCTCCCTCATAGCACATCACTCAAAATGGTTAAATGTGTCAGAGATGAAAACTGGCCGAGGTAAAGTAGGGGAGAAAGGAAAATAAAGATGGCAGAGAAAAAGAGTGAGTGTGCACTTATTTTTTGCTCTCTTTCACACATTGACAGCAGCACAACCTCTCGACAAGCAAAACATTCTTGGCTCCTCTAATTTATGTTTGTCTCAAGGCCGGTCCTCCAAATTCAGTCCAAACGCCTCCTTCACCACACTTTTAATGGCTCTGTGTTTTTTTTCAGTGAAAAGCTTAATTATTTACTCTGAAAGCGCCTCACAAGGGGCCCACAAAATGGTAATTGCAGGCACCTCACTCACACTCAATCTCTTCCTCTCTTCCTCCTCCACCCGCCCATGTGAAGATCCCGCTTCAGATGATTGGCTGCGTTTAACAAAACAACTAAAACCAGACGCACGCTGACAGACTAATCTTTGTTCCAGCAGATTACTATTCCATAGCACATAGTAACTATTTCTCTAAATCCCTGGCTTTTGCTTCATGTTGGATTACAACATCCTTCTTGCCAGTCATTTAGAACTCCTGTATATTTTCCACACAGTAGGAATGTTATAGTTATTAACGTTAGTTCAGGACGCCATTAACCTGCTGAGATGCTATGAATCTGAATGTTTTGGTTTTGAGAGGAGCCTGTATTTCAAAATCATTAGAGGATTGCAAAGGGCAATGAATTTTGCTCTAAATATCTTGAAAAAGAAAACAGTCAGTTTTATGATCAACATAAATTTACAGAACATATATAAAATGACCTATATAACCTCTTGATTCATACTCAAATACTCCATAAGAACCGATACAGATGCAAAGATTACACATAAAGCTTTGGATTTTTAAAGGCATTAAATTCATAATAATGAAATTTAAGCACCATTAAATTCATAGCACTGAAATATATTACTTAAAAAACAAAAAATGTATTTGTTTTGAATAAATGTCCTTAACAGTGTTTAGAGATTCACATTATAGTTTTTACATATGCAGTTTTTTTTTTTAATATCTGAGAACTGAATTTTTAAATTTGAGAACACTGAAAAAAATTTGAATATAGATGCTTTATTTTTATTTTATTTTATTTTTTTAATGCGAATTTTAACATGTGAATCTGGCTAGTAGAACTGTGAAACTGTGGTAACTAGTGCCACAGGACTCATGGAAAATGTTGAGTGTTTTGTCTAAGAGCATTTTTATTCACTGAGGTCATTTTGAAACGTCTAGTAGTACTAAGTCAAGATCATGACATGTTTGACTTGCTTCTCTTAGACTATATGTGGCTTTACATAGAACATGCAAAGAGCCAAATCTATGTTCACATAGCAGGGCAAGTCAGATTTGTTTTTTAACTTAGATTTTTATACTATGTGACTGCATTACAAATTACAAGCGATCAATTCCAAATTATTTGGACTGTAAATTGCTCGCATATCCACGTTGATTGTTACAGTATTGATGCTGTGATGCTAAGTAGTGTGCAGAATGTGAAAGTTAACTTCTTGGCTAGCAACCAACATGGAGATTTCGCTATTTATTAAAGCTGTCAAGTTACTTTAAAATGGCATTAGCATTGCATTCTAATTGGTAATGATTTACAACTTACATGGTAATATTTGACATTGCCATAAACAGAACAAACATTACACTGTGCCTTCATATCATATTAAACCATGGAAGGTGAAAAGACACTTAAGCATAAATAAATAAATAAATAAATAAATAAATAAATAAATAAATAGCCAGCTTAACCAAACCAAGTAGGCATAATTTACCTACCCACCTTTCCTAACTTACCTTAAGTACCTACCTTACCTATCTATACTACCTTACTTTACCTACCTACCTTACCTACATTAACTACCTTAGCTTACCTTACCTACATACCTTACCTGAAATACCTTACCATACCTACCTACCTACCTTAGCTTACCTTTCCTACCTACCTTATCTTAACAACTACCTCACCTAAGCACCTGAAATGCCTTACCTACCTTATGTTACCTTACCTTCTCTTTCCTTATCTTATAATAAGTACAATATAATTATAATTACCTACTTACTTATTTATACCCTATAATGTATGAATGATAGGGTATGTACACATTCAATCCCTCCACCACACAGCTAGGCTGAATCCCAAATGGCTTCTGATTCATTCTATAAACTCACAGCATATGGTTTAATGTAATGGATTTGTAGATGCTTCACTGCATTCCTATGCCATTTGTGATTCAGCCACATAAAAAGAGAATTGTGTTGTTTTGATACCTTTGTTAGTTGATTAATAGTAAAACGTGGTGTCTTAAACATTCAAATGTTCATTTTACCCCATACTATGTTACCAATATACTATTCAAACAATGAATTTTGTTCTGATATCCCTATAGTAGATTACGTTTTCGCTGCACACAATAGCAACAAAAACTGCACAGGATTGTGTATGCCACATTTTTTTTCATACCCAACAACTGCGGACATGAATATGTATATATTCCCTGACTTGCCTTCTTACTGGTTTTAATTGATTGTTTCTGACGTGATGGATCAGTGCCATATGATCAGGTACAAACTCATTACTCTGGTCAGATCAAATCCAGAAATCAGATTTGAAACAACATACACATCTGAATCCAATTGGGAAAGAAAAGTCAGATTTCATGTGTGTTTTTGCTGTTCTGACTTTGTTCCCCTCAGACTGGATAAGGCAAAAAATCTGATTGCTTGTCTGAACATAGCCTAATGACCTCCTATAATCCTAGTTCGCATTAATGTGTGCTCTTTACACCCTTATTCAAGGGTGTGACATCAGGACTCGGTACAGTGCGTACTATGAGAGACTTATAGCTGTAGGTAGGGAGTATGCGCAGGGACATGTATCAAAATTTCTGAGTGATTAATGTTCCCTCATTCTACATCTCTTTTTTTGTCAGCCATCTATACACATTCCAAATAACCCCAAGCTGAAGCACGAAAAGACACCATGTCTAGGGTCTCTTTTCTCCTTTCCTTCATCTATTACTTGTTTAGCAGTGGCTAAAAATCCATTAAAAATCCATCCACCCTCAGTTCTGTACCATGTGATTATTATAACGAGTCAGTACCACGAAGCCAAATTTTGACCTGCAAAATATTGAGAGAAATAAGAAAATGTTGAAAACATATATTTTAATGCCAATTGTACTTCTGTGACAGATTCTTAGCAGTGTGGATTCAGGAGTCCCAGTAACCTCCATGTGTCTTTCATGACACCCAGGGTGCACCCGTGATGCCACAGATGGGCTGCTCGTGAGCTGTCAGAAACAAACACTGTACTACAACACCATGTCATGTTCCAGGACTGACTGCCGAGCACTAAATATTCATAAAGCAAGGAAGGGAGAGGTGCTGGGCTCCGGTTTCCGCCACCTTGATAGCATGCTGAATATTTAAATACAGTCAGGGGGAACTGTGTCCTTCTCTGGACTCTGGATTATGCAGATCTTTCAAAGAAAGCCTTTTCTCAGGCAGGGCTAGAATTAGATTCGATACTGCTTCCTCATGCCACATTAAAACAGTATTAACCTGATCTCTTATTATAAACCTTAAAGCAATACAAATATTTTAAAACAGGTCGTCCCAAAGCGGCTTTTCAAACACTCGGTGTTGAAAAGCTTGGTCATGTTCACGGAGCGGGAACATTTAATATAAGCAGACTGAATTTTGATTCATGATATCCATGTTATCATGTACTAATGACCATATAAATTGTTAGCATTTAGGGCAAGACTCTCTGGCAACCTTTAACACAGAGGTGATTGGCTTTCATTCAGGGAAAATGGGAAAAGGGCAACATTTAAAATCACAGCCTGAGGGTCTGTCTCAAACAGAGGGGAGGAGGGAGGCTCGACGATTCAGTTTTAATGCATGAGCGTGCAAACTAACACAATGAACGCTTACAACAAACACTCCGCTGCCTTTGACCTTCAGTTTTCTTTTTTTTCTCTCCAGTCGAGACAAACAGGAGTCTGTTGAATTTTAAAGACGCCGGGTATAGCCTATTAAAGCAAAATTCTCGATTTTTTTTCCATAATGTTTTCTTAAATGCCATTGCTGTTGGGTTTATAGCTCTGTTAATTAACATCAGTACTACGTATTCGCTTTGTTTTTTCTTTTCTGTTTATTTGTTTTCTTTTTCCATGACAGAAGGCTCAAAACTGAATCCAGCAAAATCACTTAGTCCCAAAAAGCATTGTAATTAGATTTAGAAAAAGAAAAAAAAAAGGTATTCTGCCATTTTGAAATAGAATTTAATTTCTAGGTCAAGTGCAGTAGAGCTGAAAAGCTGTAAAATGGCTTCAACTCTGCAGTGCTAAAAATGAATATGACAAATCTACAGACATGAATGTTTGATCACTAATAAATTAATAAACCATTTCAGCACCATTTCCTACTGGCACTGTGTGTTTGAACAGAGTGCTCTTGTTACTGGCATTACATGCACTCCAAGAGTCTCTATTCAACACTGAAATGACCTTCATACTACCACACACCATTTGGGCTTATTTAAAAAAAAAAAAAAAAAAAAAAAGTGTGGGGGTGGGTTGGGGGGTGTATTTAAATTACAAGATCGGCTAAAACATATACCCACCTGTCCTTCATCACAAAATAGTGCTAGTAGATGATACATCTCAAAAGCAGAGTGAGGTTGTAAGGGTTCTCTAAATGATATGCTAAAATCGCCCCATATGCTCTACAACATGAGCAATATGGACAGGGCATAACCCAGCCATGCTCATTTAAAAGGCTGATTATGAAATTCATTCATAATATCACCAGGTAGGGGTTAGCCCAGAGTCATTTCATTTGCACCATACTGCTTAATCCAGCTGGTGGAACATTGGTCAGAAAAACCATTGAAGAAGAAAAAAAAAAAATACTGAATCATCGAATCCACACACAAAATAAAAAAATCTACATACATCATGTGGAACTGCACAGAATCATATGGTCTTACTGTTAATTCACTGTTCCCACATCTGATCCCACATCAAAAGGTGATTAATTTTCTATAACTTTGACAATAGTGTCGGCTGTAATTCAAATTGCAGGTTTATATTAATGTGCTTGTTCTAATATGTTATCTTTTCTGCAGTAACAACTCATTCTTGTATGGTGGATGCTCCACATAATCTAAGCCTAATAAAAAACAGATTTAAAAATAAAATGTATTATCGTTGATATAGTGAAATTTTCTGTGAGGAAACGTTTAACATTTATGGAAGGAGTCTCCAGTGTCAGCACTTTGTAACAGTCAGAGGTAAAGCTGTTCCTTTAGGGTTTGTCTGTAGGACTGTGCAGTGTCTCTGTAACTGTAATCCAAGCCGTATTTTTCTCTGTTAAGAGTGCAGGCAATGTGACGCCAATAAAATTCAAATGAGCTTCACGATCTTGATTTCCTACGTAGATGTTAACTCATACATAGATATGCCACAGCAGGGTCCATGAATAAGGTAGCTTATTTTGTCCTGCTGTGTAAGACAGCCTATGACGTATCAAAGCAAAATTCAAGTAAAACATCTAAACTGTCAAAGAAGACTGGAATTTTTGGAATCGGCAGAGTTCAGGGTCAATTAGGAACCCTGACCTCAACCCCACTGAACACCTTTGGGATGAATTGAATAATGACTGCACCCCAGACCTCCTCACCCTACATCAGTGCCTGATCTCACTAATGCTCTTGTGGCTGAATGGAAAACTCCCCACAGCCACGTTCCAAAATCTAGTGGAAAGCCTTCTCAGAAGAGTGGAGGTTATTATAACAGATTACGACTGGACTAAATCTGGAATGGGATGTTCAAAAACTACATGTGGGTGTGATCATCAGGTGTTCACACACTTTTCACCATATAGTGTATACTGTATATCACACATCTAATACTGTTAACACTAATGTTGAACAAGGAGAAAACCATAATGCTGTAAACAAGCTAGTTCTAACACTAAACATCATTAAGCCAGTCAAATTAGCACAATCAGTTTCATCACATCGCTGCAAAGGTGTTACATGAAACCATTTAGAAGTGTAACATTCACTGTAGTCTTTTACATGTAATAAGGAATAATGAAAGTAGCAACCTGCTGGGAAGGTTCGCACCCTTAAATTACCCCCACGTGTAATCTGTAATCCATTTCCCCAAGTGTAAATTATGCAATCTGCATAAGTAGCTGCACACTGACAGCCAATATGTTGATAATAGCATGTCCTCATTACCTAGGTAGCTCGTCCAGCCTTCTTTATTATCCGTGTGATTCATATGGATCCGCTCGAACCATAATTATGAGTGAAGCCCTATGACCAATTATTCATAAGTCCTATTCCTGCGGCTGATGAGGCAGTGCCATCTCCATTTCACCCAGAATGCCTGGTGGGAGGGACAAAGGTGCTGGTTCTCTGCAGAGGGCAGTTCAAATGCTATTGGAATGTGAACAAAGACGCCAAATCGGGGCATCTCATACAAGATTTGATCAACAGCAAAGATTCAGCAAAGATGTTAGTTGCCTCTAGCATTTTATCAAGGACAAGGTTTGCCTTATGTTTTGGTGAACACTAGAGTTAAATGGCAGGAGCTGAAGGTGAAGTAACAAATTCATTAGTTTTTCTAACATGGCTCAAACTCAGTTACAACAGTGCTCTTGGATTTTTCTAATCTGATTTGTGCGAAGGTGTTGATTCATTTTTATTTTTTATAACAGCAGTTCTGCAAGCAAATGGCAGTTTATATTTGGCCTAATACCCTCATTCTAATATGTTATTGTTTCTATAGTAACAATTTACACATAAACAGATTTACAAATGTTTAATTGTTGATATGGTGAAGTTTATTTAACATTTTTGGAAGGAGTCTCCAGTGTTAGTACTTTGTAACTGTCAAAGGTAAAGCTGTAACTAAGTTTTCTTTTCTTCTTAAAACCAGGTAAGTCTTAAGAAGAGAGGGTTTTGTGGTTTCTCGATAACCTGACAAGCAGCAATTTTTGTCCTATTAACTTCAAGAAAGTTGGTGAGGGAATAAGGGAACCTGTTTCCAGCCATTATAATGTAAGTGATATCAGGAACTAACTTGTTTCGTGGACATTCCACAACATTATTAAATGTAAATTATGTGTTGTTCATTAATAAATAAAAAATTAAATTAAATTTAAAAAATGTTATTACTGGCAAATTACTGTGGTACTGTGGAGTACTTGCTGTTTACACACCACCCTGTCATTGATTATTTTCCTATAACCACAAACCATTGTGTTTTATTCCTTTCTTTAGTTATTACTGTTGATTATTAATATTAAGAGAGTTTACCAGAATATAATTTCATGAAAATTTTAGTGGAATTTTTTATTACCAAAATAAAATTTTACTGTTGAAATTTGAGCTTATCAAGGCTAAAGATAAGAATCAAAGGCTGACAGCAACTCTGCATTAAGGCTCTCATCTGAGATGTGGACAGACGTTTTCACTTCCTCACTGCTTTTTACTAGCAGAGTGCCTCAGGTTCAGCACTCTTGTGGTCTCTGACCCGAGGAGACAAACAAAGCTTCTCCTCACACCCGTGACCATTTACCAGTGTCCTCCTCACAAAGGTGCTGCACTTTAATATGCCAAAAAATGGGAGAAAAATAATGGGAGTCGGATCTTGTTCCAGATTCCAGGCTCATGAGCTAGCTCCTCTTAGCTGGATGACTTATGGCTTGTCATGGCCTTCTGGGAACTATAAACAAGAGTCTCCAAGAGCAAAGCTTCCTGCACTGCTGAGCCCATTTACTGCCCCGCTAGCCTGTTGCACCACACACAGACAGTGTAACCCAAACACCTTCTGGCAAGTGACAGACAAAGTGCTGCAATCACACTCGAGGTCATTAGGGCGACCTGTTGTACCACTTTAGCCTCATTGTTACTGATACATTGGCATTAGTTGTGCTGAGATATTTGAGTCCTTTAAGAGAGACTTTAAATCCGACAAGGGCTCTTAAATGTCTGGCACTAATGACATGTTTGTGAGACAAGCCTGAGGAGAGAGACACAAGAGAACATGGGGGATTTTTGGATTGTATTCCTATGCAGTTGCACCACAAGGAGCGTCATGAAGCATCAAATATTAATTAAATGCTCTGAAAGTCCTTAGATGACGAGTCTTGTGCTGTAAGATTCCAGTACCAGCTAAGGAACACTAAACTGAATGTAAGCGAGGCTCGCCACAAAGTTTTCCCTATCACCGGGGCATCTTCCAAGACACGCCAGACTGCGCTTATGTTTCACTAATTACTGTGCACTTGTGAGTAATGAATCAGGCAGTTAAAGGAGATAGAATTGAAGTGAGTCCAGTTTGATCTCCAGAAGCCAGACAGTTCAAAGACCATCAGACATCAGCGGATCTAATCAGCAATAAAAATGATGAGACCCACTGCTTATCTGAGGTCATGAATTAAGAGCCTTAAGGCCCAGCTTCAGCAGAGATCTCTATAACTCATCACTGCAATGACCGCGCCATGCGGACTCTCTGATAGAGGGGTCACTAAATGCACTTAGTCTTAGGTCACTTCTACCAGCACAAGTCTCTCGACCTTTCTGCAGAACTTCGAGGCGGGACTTGCTGTCTTAAGCCTGAATGAGCCTCATATTGCACTAGAGTTCACTCAGAAGCACAATTCAGCTCCTAGAAGACGTTATGACATCATGTCAAAACAGAAATCCATGCAGGCGACAGTGTAAATAATGACTTGTTATAAAAGGCAGGGGCAAAAAGATTTGAAGTCTGCTGGCTGGACCAGCTTGTCACCTGAAATTATCCTTTAGGCAGGCAAACAGAGTTCAGACCTGCTATTCACGGTTAAATGCACAAAAAAGCGGTTCATGTTCACTTCACAATGCATGGCTTGTGTAAGGTTTTGGATCTATATCATTTTTTTGGAGGCAGTGTTTGGAATGTCCAATGTCTTCACTAACACAAACCTCACAATGTTTGCTCTTGGTCAATTAGCGTCACTTACAATGATTTAGAGGTTTGCGTTTTCTTATCCCCATGTAAGCCTGAAAAGATCAGTGTTTGAACTGTCTATCACACTTTCTGTGGGAAGATTTAGTCTCAGTGAAAATATTTACCTCTTAAACATTGCAAAATATTTTTTAGAATTAATCTTGTTAGCTTAACAAATAAATGGTAAATAAATAAATTAAATTAAATTCAGGCATTTGTCAAATTTCCAGCCACCGAAAAATGACATTCTTGGTAAAAGTAAACTGTAAAAATGCCAAAACATTTTGTTACCTGTTTCGCTCATGGACGTTTCCACTACATAGTTCGCTCCACCAATACGTACACCACATATAATAGTTGTATATTTTATGTTAAAGTCCTACAGGTATGAAACAATAAACTCATCAATAGTTATCAATTGTATTTTATTTTTTCATTTTTCTTAATAACAAATAATCCAGCACTTTCAATTGCGGTTACTGGTCCAACATAGCCTGAATTCTGATTTTTGTAAACAGTTCTCTACTGATTTTTTATAAATATAATCAAATTAATCACTAAATAGGATTCTGCTTCAATATTGGCATTAAACATTGGAACAGTATCAAATTAGCATTTACATTCTCCAGTGAGTGTGATGTTGACTGACACAACACAGACTTGAACATCAGTGAACATGGGACACAAACTGTTTTAAAGTATTTTGCTATCATGCCTATGCATCTTGCACATAGTCAGTTTATCTACTCTCAGTAATGTTAGTATCAGATCAGCATCAGGTAATGGCTGAGTTCTGATATCAATTTCATACTGAAAATAAAAAAAAGGGATTATGGCATGCTTAAACTAAAATGAAATAAAACGTAGCAAGTAGAGCTCCATGCCAGTAAATAATTTTATACAATACCATAAACTTCATATTCATCAACATATGTTTTCTTATAATTCGTTGATATACTGTACCTACACCCTCTTTGCTAATGAAAAACAGCCTAATAAATATAATAAGTGTCAGGAAAGCTTGGTGATAAAAAAAAAAAAAAAAAAAATACAGCTGAAAGTCATCCAAGGAGATGGAAGTAACATTGTCTTGGCAAAGTAAAGCAATTAAGCAAGCTAGTTTATCAGAGAGGGAAAAGGGGGAAGACTAATGATAGGTCATCTGGACACACGTCCCAGACTGCAGCTAAAATCAATCATGCCAAGGATACAAATACCATTTCCAGCCTCACTGAATAATATTCTGGGTGGATTATCTCTACTGAACCAACACATGAGATTATTCTACAAGTCTAAACAAATAAGACTCTTTTTTATATAATTCAGTTTCACATCATTTAACCAGGAGAGAATTTTGAAGTCGAGAAATAATGACTGATTTCCTCCTTTATCTAGAGCATGAAATGAATGTTGATTCTCTCACAGCCAAAAGCTAATATTTAGCCTTTTTCAAAATAATAAAAAAAACCCTTGAAAAATAGAAAGACTACATCAAAGAAGTACTTTTACTTTACAAGAACTGACATGAGCCCTATTTTATATAAAAGTACGTGCCATCATATTGGGCTGCATCAAAATGAGCAAAAGCCTGCATTTAGTCATTCAACTAACTAAAATCATAGAGTCATATGTAACCGAGTAATTACTCTGGGACACACTTTAGATGGATTTTTCAAAACCCACTTTTCCAAGCTGTACCGAACAAAAAAATCAGAACAAGTAACAAGGCATCCTGTTTGAGTTTGTGTCACAAGGCAACCACATTCTCAGAGAGGGACGCTGGAAAAACACCTCTGAGGAAGAAGACAATGCCACACAAGGGTACGAACATTCTCGAGGTTTCTAAAGGACGCAAAAGCGGTTCCACAGCCTTTTAAAAGACTGGACCTTTTTTTAAAGGAAGCCTTCAATGGCAACATTCACTATGCAGGAATTGTGTGTGTGTGTGTGTGTGTGTGTGTGTGTGTGTCCTTGTATTGAAAGCGGCTGAGGGGGAAAGAGCTGCTTCAGTGCTGAGCTATTCACACTCTTTCACTGATTACATTGTTCAGTCTCCTAATAGCCTGGCATCAACAGGTGGCTAAACGAGCTAAAATGTTTTCATCCCTCCATGCACAAACACTTAATTGCACACGTGCATGTGCCTGCACACACACTCGCGAAAAAAAAAGTCATACACATCTGATTGCAAACAAGGCGTACACAAACAGTTGATGTTCACAAACCCTGGTGCATAACACAACTCTGTGATTCTGTGGTGGAGAAAAAAAAAACAACCAGAAAGACAAAAACCGCTATGCCTGAGTGGTTCTTCTCTCGCATATCACGCCCAGGTGCACACTGTCAGCTGCTGAAAACTGCAAGAGAATGAACGAGAAAGGAAGAATGGGCAAACAGAGGGACGGATAGAGACAGAGAAGCTGATTCACGGACGGACTGCACGGTGGCCTGGGAAGAGATGCAGAAACAGTGTGGATTGGCATGCAAATCAGGTCCGCATGTGGATGCACGAAGCTGGCCAAAGGCCTTTAGGAGCCGTAATTTGCCAGCATTCACCTCCCATTAATATCAGAGGCGATTAATGAGGAGCCGAGGGAAGGACCAGGTGTCGAAGCGGCCATAGAGGGGGAACAAAGAGGGCAAAGGCAGTGATCCACAAGGAATGCCTGCAGAGTGAGAGGGGGTGTAACAGGCGTGTGAATACATGCGGGTGAGCTAAGTCTTTTTGTAAAATCAGTAGAAAGTGTTAATGTTAAGTAGATGACTTTTGGGTTTAAATTAACTCCCCTCCTTTGGTTGACACTGTTGGTCATGTGACTTTTCTCACTTGGCATTAAGCAATCATCAATACACATCCAAAGTCAAAACACTGGTGTACTAATCTGACATACGGTACGTAACTAAATAAATCCAGAAGAAAAGCTCCTCTGCTGTGTCAGCCTGCACAGAACAGCCACAAGCATACCACACATTCAAATTAAGCAAAATCCAGAACAGAAAATGAGGCGATCACATGCAACCAAAACAAACAATTTACATGCATTATAAGATCTTCTTCTTTGTCTTCATGTCTGTTTGACGAACTTTACAATAATCCACTTCACAATTTACAGCCTCCATTGTGGTAGCTATTAGCACGACCACAGTCCATAAAGAAGGCTGTAAATCCAAAACAACACTACAAACCGCAACATAAAAGTCGAAATGGCCCTGCTGTGCTAAGACACACTAATTTGATATCCTCCGTAACAAGCATCGCCTGGTCTGTCACATTCCTTTCGTGACAGGCTGTACAAGAGCGGAATATGAGATGAGCATACTGGTGCCAACTTCGAGATGAAAACAAATCTTAAACAGGCAGGATAATAAGTGCCGTGTCTGCAAACCAAGGGATTTGATATGAGCAGGATTAAAAGTGAAGCTGCAAAGAATATTCACGCTGGAATCTTTTCTGAATAGCAATGCATAAAGGCGTTATGAGAAATGCCACAAACATAGCGGCTGAATAAAATAATGAAGAGGGCTGAGGAAGTGTACTTGTGTAAGGTTGATGGTGCCTGTGTGAAGCATTTATGTCAGCATTTCTGTGTGAAAAGCAGCAGGTCAATAAACACATGAGGCATAATTAATGTGTTGTGGCTTTTTGCATGATCACTTAGCCCAGTACTGTTGTGAAAGCACTACAGCATACAAAAGAGACCACTGAGGTCAACTAAAGCCAAGGGGAAGTCAACACAAAACTCTGCTACTTGATTTCCCTAGGGAAATGATCTGAGTGTGTTCTCACTAGTGCCTAACTCTGCCCCCATCTCAATCCCACTGACCCAAAACCAATGAACACCTTCCATGGAAGAGGTCTTTAGTCCTTTAGACCTAGTCAGACTCATATAATATATTTTACATGTGATGCCAGGACAGAGTACAACAGCTCGGAGCAAAAACATGGAGGATGACTTGCTGACATTTTGCTGAGGGCACAAACGTGATGTGCTTACACAATTATATAATTATTTGTTTCCATTAGGCTGTATTAATGCCCTTATCGAGCTGACTAGCTTGCCATATTTGATTATAACAGTTACCACTTTTTAGCCTAGTGAATTAGATTTCTGGGTGACCAAAACATAGGACTGGGTTGCACATTGGAGCTTTTACTTGCCCAGCTGGCTAAAGAATTTATGATTTGTCCACGCCTGTATATCCTTCTGATCATCAATAACTTTAATTATCACATGGATTGCATTAAATTATATAAGAAGGAAGTTTTAGCTATTACTGCTGACACACTGCTGTAATACTTGGAATTTTTTGAATTTGCAATCATGACACCATGACTAAATATTAGCCAAATATTAAATAATATTAGATATTACATTAGTATGGGGGAAATGTGGGGACTATAGAATGTCTTGCACCATGCCCTCTCTTCTCTGCAGTGGTCAGCCAGGGCGTCTGGTCCGCACTGAATATCCACTGACGTCTACAGAACTGAGAGGAAGGCTAAGAGGTTAATTGAGTCTCCACGCTGTGCCTTCCTCTGTGTAATTTACTGTGATTAAGGCAGTGGGGTTACTGTCGGACTCACTCAGAAATTGTCCAAACCGCCGAGTAATTAAACGTGCTAAAAACGTGTCTGGTGATAATATAAAATCATGGTAATGGCAGAGTGTGTTTGAATATTTATGCTTAAAATAGCCATTGACTGTCACATAGTCTCACATACCCTTCACTAATAAGTCAACACTATTCACGCTGAAGAGCTTAAATGGCTTTTAATTGAGCTATTATTAGAGACAGCAACATCTGAGCTGTCAAAAATAGTTCTTGAAATGAGGTGATGGTATTAAAGACTTAAAAGTAGGTCTATGAAAGATATTCTGAGGGTAGCAAAATTTGGTTTAAGGCACAAAAATGTGAGATGGGTGAGAGCTGAAAGTGTGAGATCAGAAGAGAGACTTCATTACGGAAGGTGCTGGCTCTAGAGACGCTCTCAGATCTTTATCAGGGAGCTGAAATATAGCCCAAAGTGCCTACGGTGAAAGATTGAGACATTTAGACAGGCAGCTACACTAAGAGGATTCACGGTAACCTCATTCTCACCTCGCACATAGGAACCTGCAGCTGAAACTTTCTTTTCCTCAGCTTCTTTGGCAGTTATAAAAACACAGATCATAGTGTCCTAAGTCAAAGTGAAATTTTGATACTTTCTACTATGTATAGTTCTGAAAACTACAGGCTTTCCTGAACTGAAATATGTTTCTCTATTGAATCTCAATTACGAGTAAAGTTAGAGCATTTTAGAGACTTTGGTAACCCCCAAAGGTGAAACTTGCATTTAAAGATTTCATTCAGACTGCGGTGCAGGTGCATCACGGACATTTTGATGGTCTGAACAAACTAAATTGATTCTGCTATGACATGTAGCTCTCAAGCAACTTGATCAAGGCCTGACATCCACTCTGACATTCACTTAGCTATATCAGGGTTTTAGGTGTCTTTAGGCAGACTGATACATTTAAAGTAAATAAAAACATTTCAAAGTCTTTTTTTGGTTGTTTGCCAGCATGTAGCTGCAGTGAAATCTGATGGGTTTTCCCATATCATCACACATACATTATTTGATGATTAATGTGATTTCCAGACAGATTTATTTTCCCAAAATTCTTCGCCTGGCAAATTTATTATCTATTTCTCTCTCTGCTTGACAAAAATAGCCAAAAATAGTGTTATACATGCAACTACACAACAAATTTTAAAAATATTGTTAAATATAATATAATGTTAGAAGAATGGAACCAATCCATCTCTCTTTCTCTCTCTTTCTGTCTCTATGAAATAGTTGCCCCAGTTTGATAGACTTGTGCTCATCTTTCTCCAGCATAAAACAGATAAGAGAAGAAAATTGTGTCATATGGCTGAATAACTTAGAGCGCTCTGCAGCTGTCTTTTATTTAACAGCTGAGGAGACAAGATGGAAAATTCTGTCCCACGTTTTTGTGTGTATTCTTTATGAAAGACAGGCCAGTATTCCCCTGGCAACCAACTCCCAAGCTTATCAGTGGGTATGCGAGTGTGTCCATGCATCAATTTTCTAGTGTATTCTCCGTGCAGGGACGTGGGCATGCATAAGATGTGTGCATTTGCCAGCTCGTCATTATGACCTTGTGTGCAGATTTGCGTAACAGCGTGCATGTGTATTCGCCGTCATGGGCATTTGCAGCCTGTCATCATCCCTTGCTCCATTTCTCTCGTTGACCATCTCGCTTTCTCTGTGTTTTAAATGGAAAAAACAGGACTTGATTTAGGATTATACTGCTGAATTTATAAAGAGGTAGTGTCTTTAAGCCAGTGTGAAGCAGGTGGTTATAGGAAAACTGAACAGAACTCAATCCAGGTGCCAATTCTTCTTATTTCGTCTGCAGGTAAACCAAGCGTGGAATGAGTTTGGTTGATACTTAAACCTGCTAACTCAATGTTTCTGTGGTCACATTGTGGGAACTTCAGGAACTATTTTCTATTTACTCTAACCAGATTAGATATTCAGTGTGGAGTAGGCAAGTGACACAAGCTGTGGTTTCAAGTCTTCAGTTTGTAATTAACTCTTGATTAGGAAATGAAAGACATTGAGAACAAAACAGCTCAAACTGATAAATCATCTGAAAAAGATGTTTCTAGACTGTTTAATTTAGAGAAAAACCAGATGCACCTGCTTGAGTATTTTTTTAAAGCAAATAATTAAAGTACCTTATTCAAGTCATTCTGTTTACTCAGTATTGGGTTTACAAAAGTTAACAGAACAATGCAATAATAAAAATGTTTAGTAACATTAAAAGGACATCTAGATTTCTACTAGAGTGATAATTAATTAACTTTAATTAACTTAACTTTAAGATGGAGAGAAGAAAACGACTGCAATTATATACAAGTTGTGAAAATGGATATGGACCAAAAAATCTTATATATTTAGAGGCTAAACCAAGGTGGACCAGAACAATCCTTACTGATATTAAAGATGGGAATAAAGATGGGAATGAAGCCATGGCTCATAAATTCTGCAACATGAGCTAGAAGTGATAGAAGAAGTATGAGTTTATATTTGAGTATTGTCTGTATAATATGTGTTTGACACCATACAATACCTACCACACCTACCATACTGTAGGGGTGGGCGATACAACAAAAAATATTATATCACAAACAGCAAAACAGTAGTGTTGCATTAAAAAAAAAACAGTGTTGCATTAAAATTATATTCTTATTTAGTGTCTACAAAAATAAATTGCTTTACACTGAAAAAGTCAGTACAAAATTGTAACATTTAATCAATTGCTTCCAGCCTTTATACTTTTTGTTATATATTTTATCATTTTTAGATGTATTATTATTTTAATATAAAAATACATTGTGATATCTCACGAGTGAATTGTGACAGAATTGATCACGATGTTGATGACATCCGCTCAGCTCAACTCACGCTTGTTATCAGTCTTTCACACACAACATTATGATTGGGTTTTGACTACATTGACAAACCTCTGAAATGTTTAATATGTACAGTTTTAAATCGGGGACGCCAACACTGGACTGTGAGTAGACTGGAGGGATTTAGATTTGAATTTACAGACCCCACACGACAGCATAATCTGGGAAGGCAAACATTTAAGGACAGCCAAAAACCGGGACACCTTTAGTGATCATTAGGGGGGACAAATCGGCCATAAAATTGGCCCGATGATCCTCTAGTGTGGCCAAGACACAAGTCAGGAACACGTTTAGATCACTGGGCAGAACACAAAAAAGAAAGAATGGACATGAAGCTCTGTATGTGGATGTGTGTGTATTGACAGCCCTGTTACTCGCTCTGTGCATTACTTCTGTTCGGCTATCTGCCTGCAGCAGCGTGCTGACCCAGGTGGCTCTTCAGGGAGTGTGCTGCGGGAAATGGAGAATTGTTGTACCAAATTAATTATAATGAATTTGCTGGTAGATTGCTCCGGATAATGCCCATATCATTACAGCATTACGCACTCCGAGGTTTGAGGTGCAGATGCTCCATGCTGTTTTGTCTGTGTGTGTGTGTGTGTGTGTGTGCGTGTGTTTTGGTGAAATCAGTTGTTTTGACCCCAGGGGCTGTGAGTGAAGGGGAAATTGGGGTTAATTAAACATAAACAAATGTAAACACAAGAGCAGGTGGTTGACTGAGAAACTTGACGTAAAAAATCCAATCACATACACCAGTGCCCTTCTGATCTCTTCACCCTCTTACAGTTTAACTACAAGCTTATTTCTGAGCTCATGCAGCCTATTTCCTGTTTCACCACAAGCTTTGCACATGGAATGTTTGCAAGGAAAAAAGCAGTTTGCACACAAAATTTTGTCTGATTTCCCCACAAAGCCGAGTTGTGAAATGACATGAAATGATGCACTAAACAAATGATGCACTAAACAAAAACTGTGGGCTGATGTCGATGGGACAGACCTGCCCTCCAGGCCATTCGCTCCTGACCAAATGTGTCCACGTCACTTGAAAAAGTGGACAAATTTGTGCCGCAAGACAAGTATCTGTGCCGGAAAACACCACCTTTTTTCACCCCCTCACTCCTTCTCTCGCACTTTCTTTAGGCGTTTGGACAAAGGCATTGAAAATGCGAAATGCTTGACCATTCCACAAGCGTCCTCCTTCTGTTCAAACTTTTCGGTTGCCCCTTTTGTTCGATTAATACCTTCATGTCTTTCAGTGGCTGCCCCCCATTCCCTTGCCTGCTTTAGCCCCAGCTCCCACAAGAGATCTCCTCTTCATTATACATGCTTGCTTCCACTCTAGTTCCCAAGATTAGGCAAATGAGCCCCTGAACACAGCCTAAAGACCCCTCCCCACAAAACGCACTCACTCTTTTCAAAGCTCCAGCTCCAACCAGCACAAAAATGAGGAGGAATTAATAATAACCACTCATCTGTTGGTTCAGCCAAAGAGAGAAAAAATGAGGTAGATTCTTATTCCACCATAACTTTAATGTCCAAACTATTACACTCTATGAAAATCAAAGCTTAATTGTGAAAATCGATATCGATTATGAAAAAACTACCCCTATGAGTTTTTACAGTTCATGCATTGTCTTCTTTACTAGAACAAAATGGTGACGTGTACCTTTAATGCTTTACTGCTTTGTTTCGCAGTGACGTTGCCACTTTTGACTAGCTACATGGACTCGGAACACATGAGACATCTGTTTTAAGCTTAAAGAGGAGAATAAATGCATACTTCTGTCCATTTGTCTGTTTTCATCTGCTTTTTAACAAGCCATGTTCTTACTTAATTAAGCAGACCAGAGATGGTAAATGAAATTTAAAAAATCGATGAAAGACATGTATTGTTTAAGGTTTCATCAGGACTCACAAAGACTGTGGGGTTTTTATGTTTAGAGATATGATAAACATACTCATAAGGGCAAAGAGTAATAATGTGAAATATGCTTATGTGCTCATTATAGCATAGTTTTTGATGTATTTCAGGGAAAAAATCCTGTTGAGCGTCTTATACAACCTCTGACTTACCCCATAAGAGCATAGCTATCAAGACCTGTCATAGTTCTTAAATAAAATGCATTTTCTGCTCTTACTTTATGATTCATTCTTACTCTCTCGCTCTCTCTTTCTCGGCAGTCAGCAAGTAACGCGCCAGCGAGCAGCACTGCCTCTGGCTTCAGGCGAACAGGAAGAAGAAGTGGTGTGTGGCAAACAGTGCGTCTGGAAGATTTCACTCTGCTGCACAACTCTCTGTTCCTCCATACAACACAACAGAGACTTGTACTGAGTTCCCTCATTGTTATCAGGTCATTTAGTACAAGTTTGGACAAATTGCTTTTGTAAGGACAACTACTGGGACAGAGCACCTGGAATTAGTCATCTTCATAATATATCTCAGTAATTATACATGGTACAGATTACAGAGCATATACAAGAGCATTTTGTAAATGTTACTGCACATCTGCAGGTTTTTTTTACTGAACACCTGCTGCTCAAAGAAAATATGTACCTCCTCAAATGTTATGGTTCAGATGTTCTACTTTTTCAAATTTTTCCCCACATTTTTGGTCCTCCAGACTTGTTGAGATGAAAAGAAACTGTAATAAATATAAGCACAAGATGAACCAATATAAACCAATATCACAAGATAAACCAATATCTTATCCAAATCCATCAAATGCACATCTCACGTCACAGTTACAGTCGAGAGCAAAAGTTTGAATCTCCCTTTGTTTCTGGGTAAAAGGGAAAATAAACTATATTTTACAGTTCATATAACAGACAGCCATCTAAAACAACCCTGCAACAAGACAACAATCTAAAACATTGTTGACAAGGCCAAATCAGCAGAAAAACATTTTGAAAAGCTGCTATAATTTGCTATAATCGTCTCAAGACCTGAGATCTGAAGAAGGCAGTGTATGACATCTGGCATAGCTAGAACAGGTATAGTTTTGGCCTCAGATGCCCCGCCCACAGCTCCTCCGAACCTAAAAGGTTGCAATCTGTCTTAAAAAAAAAAAACATCTCTAAATCATAATTAGAGAGTTTTTGAGTTTTGTTTGTTGAAATTAAATGAGATATCTTGCACATTTCCTGACGGGCTACGAGAAAAGCCTGTGGCTGGTCATTTGCAATAATACTTCCTGTGATTGTAGATGGTTCTCGGCCAAGTTTAGTGAAGACAAGTACCAGACTCTCTAGCGAAAGCCAGATTATGAAAGATATGTCAAGAAGAACGACCAACGACTGGCCAAGAAATCTGGCAGTTGAAACAAAGTTGTTAGGAAGAATGTGGGTCCTAATATTACCTCTGAGATGATTCAGAGGATATGTACAGAGAATATGAAAAATGTCCGTTTTAATGGCAAAGTCTGGGTAAACAAGTTATTTGATAATATTTATAGAGAAAGAAAGCTTTTCACTTATTTTTTTTTTCCATTTTAAAGATCATAACATACACACATATAATGTGTGATAATGTAGGAACATCTGAATCCTAACACGCTAAATGTCTTTGTTCCTTAGGGTATGCAAATTTTTGCCCTTGACTACATATGTTTAATATTTAAAAACACTAGGAATATTACAAAATTTCTACACACTGTGAAATGTCAAGTAGCACTCCAATATGACTATATAGCCATGGCTGATTGCAACCTGAAGTGCAAAAAATGGAACTATTTCTCCTTAGTGTTCTTGTTCTCCTTGGCACACTCCCTCTCCGCAATGAGAGGTGAATTATTGCAGAGCAAGAACTACTACATGCCTGGACAAGTAGTTCTTCTCATTGATATTACAACACACTGAGTTAATCACAAGAAATCCAATTTGTTCTACACTCCATCATTCAACTGTACCTAAAGAAAAATGCCACTGCTGTGTAACATTAGTTATGTTAAAGCAATCTTTAACAGTAACACATACATGAACAGACAGAGAAAGACGTCTTCAAAATGAGAGTGCAGTGAAATGTAGCCAGATATGCAGCTATGAAAGCTGTGGACAAAATTACTCAGCCCTCGCCCTAAGGAAGCGAAGTTGGCTAAGACCACATTATAGTGTGAAACACATTCTTCTCTGGGAATATAAAGTTTAAAAAAAATTGGAGATTGATCATCTAAAATAGATGAAGAAAGAGGTAGAGTCGGGTGAATCTAGCCCTCTGAAGTGTGTGAGGAAGCTGTGTATCAGGGTGGAGATTCCTATTTATCATGCCCCGCTGAACACTATTCTCGCCTGGATCTGGCCTGGAGCACAGCCAGATCACCACTTTCACAGACGCCAGACGTTATGAGAGAACACCTCTGCAATTTTGAGTAAACATAAATCCAGCTGATGACGTTTAAAAAGCTCAGTTTTTGGTGTAGTTTCTGCACATCGTGGCCCCCAATGTCAAAAACAGGAAAATAATTGAGTGCATTAGCATTACATCTAGCACATAATTGCATTAAGGGTTATGTATCAAACAGAGTCTAGGTGACACGCAGTGGAGTGGAAAAGCTGTAGCATGGGGCTAATCATCATTATGGGGAGGCAAATGTTGCTATATTTCATGGTAGTTATACAGTGTACTTAGCATTTTCATAGAAGTCTGCTACATCCTCACAGTGACTTCAGGAGACATAGCTAAACACATACACAGATGTTTTTGGTACTGGCAACACAGCAACATACCAGTAATGAGTACCACCCCACCCTTGTATTGAAAAAGGCGAGAACAAAGAAGCGCGGTTCAGTGCCAAGCAAACTGTCTCTCTTGGCTAAGATGCTCTGGCTATTTTAACTGCAGGTTATTGTACGCTGCCACCTTATCTCAAACAAGGTCACGCAAGGTTTTTTTTTCCTTGGGGGACAGATTGGAGTTGGGGAGGGGCTGTTCACAAAGAATTGCCCTGCTACCCCCAGAAAGCAGATTCATCGCTGGGCAAATGACACATTCTGAATTAGCTGCCATTCTTAGCTACAGGGTCCCAACATTTTGTCAAGATCTGTAATGTTATGAGTCATAGAACTATTTTAAATTATCTTATTCTTAAAATAAATGTGAATAAGAAACTCAAACGACAGTACAAGCCAGCTAAAAGGAGTACTTCTGAGGATTTTAGTAGCCCAGAATGCATCAAGCGAATATCAAAGGACACTTCCTGTTCATATATGAGGCCGAGTATGTGCCTCTGGGAAAGGCCATTCACTGCTTGTCTTGGTATCATACTTCCTCACAGATAAATGCCTTTCACACTTGTGCTGACGACAAATCGATTGGTTTCAGCTTGGACAGAGTTCAAACGTTTCCCTCGTTTTGCCATCGTGCTCTAATCCTTTAAATTACAGAGTAATCCTCAGTACCTGTTGTTCAGTTCCTTTCAGCAAATTATATACAGATTGAATTCCATTATGGGAAGAGTGGGATTTGGACCATAAGGATGACTGGTAACATCATGACAGGAATCAACAAGGTCATCTTGCCATCTAAAAGCCAATCATGGACAAGCTAAGTGAATGAAAATATCACTTTTTAAACCTTTAACTCTGTATCTTAGCTCCCTACTCAAAGACGCTATTGTACACCATCTGTGTTGGCAACGTCTGTATTGTATATTGGAAACATAATGAATCTGATCTGACAACCCCGCATGGTTTTCTTCATGTGATACTGAGCCTCTCATTTATTTTCCAATCCAAACTAGGAGCAGGAGGAATTCCTCAGCCGTGCTCCAGCAGCTCCAATCAGCAGTAAAACACGGTCGGCGTGCCACTTTCCAGCCCTAATACCTCACTGCTGAGTGTTTATTTCACATCCTCAACCTCTGTCTTTGGGGAAAGAGTAAGCAATTAAGTTGACTAAACATGAGTATTATGTATCTATCTCCAAATCACTGATAATTGGGTGCTTATTTGATGCTGTAAACATAGGGTTTCGTTTATCACTGAAGCCTGAAGTAGCATTTGGATTAGGTTTTTGAGTAAAGAAAGACCCATTGAAGGTGGGATTTGCTGATGGGAAGACCACATGGGAAGACCACAGAGATAGAGTGGGCTATTCAAGACCAGCATAAAGTCCAAATTAACATATTTGGACATAGTAGAATGCATAGATGACTCTTTATGCTGGAAGCAGCAGATGAATTTTTGATAATCAGTTTCACAAATGTGCATGTGTGATGTCAGCCTGTCTCCTGCTCCATGCTGTTGAAAGAATGACAGGCGCTGAAATCTGGCCAGGGCAGATGGACCTCTCCCTGTCAGAGCACTGCCAAGACATCAGAGATGGAGTTAGCCAGGCCCACATCCCACTCTCACAGCCGGGCCGATATCCAGCTGCAGCCAGGACCACGCTGCACTACTCCATTCCTCCCATTTAGCACGCACAGCCACTCTACTATGAGTCTGCAGGCTTGGATATACCAGACACGAGGCTTTCTGTTTTGCCCAGGGCAGACACGCCATCATGACGCCTGGGCCAGGGACAAGAACTAGGATTTGACCAACATATTTTAATCAAAAAGGCCTATTCCACATTCCAGTGGATCCTCTGAGGCCCCAGTGTGTACCGGTTGTCTTTGGGTGACAGCGGGTCTGGCCCAGGGTGCTTCCCCTCTTTCCGTGCTTGTTTGTTTCACGCTGTTGAGAACAGAGTTTACATTCTGAGGTCTCCGGCAATATCCATCCAGTCCAAGTAAAAAGTTGAAAGCCTTGGCACTGGACAACTTGGCGTTACTGTGAAATGAGCCATCTTGGTACTTGACAGCAGGAATTTAACCCTATGATTTGTTTCCATCTTACAGATAGATCTGATCCAGCCCATCTCTTTAGGTTTTTAAAGCAACACAATTTTTAAAATACCTATTAGTTATTACAATAGCAACATAAACAATAGTGATGGAAACAGATTCTAAAATGCACTCACATACATGGGGAACCAGTATTTGGCAGGCTTGTCTGCACAGGTGGAAGGGATACATAAGAGAAGGAGGGAACAAGGCAGGGGCAGGACTAAAGTAATCTTTTCCTGTCCTTTTTACAAAGACCACACATTTTAAGTACTGTAATGTTTCTTTTTCACCTCATAACTATTACGTCAAGAAGAACATAAAAGAACATTTAATGTTCTTAAAAAAGCTATTTTGGAAAAATTTGAAATGTTCCACCGAGCAGACTCAAAAAGAACCCAAGTGTTCACTTAAACACAAAACCTATCTTCTATCACAAAACAGGGCACTCAAACATCCTCCTTGTCATGGGTCAAGATGAAAGAGGAACACCGAAAGAACGAGACCACGCACATTATCCTTGGAACCCAGTAACCCTGCAACTCTACTGCCAGATTAGCTCCAGAGGAAACATCACCAGTTTTCCGAGGTGCAGAGCCAAGCCAATGAAACTCTCTGTTCCATATGGGTTCATTTCATCTTAGTATCCGTTCCATTTTTTCCCTCGCTGCTTACATTTTTTTCTCCTGCCAATTCAGATGCCGGAAGACTTAGGCACTTTTGCCAGACTTGTAAACGCAATGGCATATACATTCCTAAATGACAGATTATTGCTCATAACACCATTAGATGCAACAGACTGAGGTGTGAGTCTTGTATATGTATGAAAGTTTACCTCCTAGAGTGGTTTGAACAGTACTCTGCTCAATTAACGATATGCTGTTCAGTGCTAATTCAAACAAACCCGATAGTCCTTTGGTGGATCGTAGCACAACACATCTGGTTCCAATCGACTTGCATTACCTAATACAGAGTTAAAGCAGCTCTGGGCAAATTCATCAAACACTTTTTTACTGTGTTTATTGTCCACCATCACACACTATGGGAGTTAGGGTGGAGACTATAATATAGGTCCTGCCTGTATACAGATCATTTTCCTGTATACAGTCCATGCTGTGAACAAGTTGTGGTCTAATACAAAGCACTGCTCTGGTCATTCAAAAATTACTTGAATAATAACCATATTACACGCTCTGCTGAAAGAAAAGTGCAGTTAGATGCTTTTGTGTAGGGCTACGCTTTCCAAGAAAAATATTTGATTATTGTTTGCAGAGAGTCCTCTTTTCCTGACCTGAATCCTGAATATACAATCTTCCTCACATCAATTTGTTTTCCCTCATATCTTTTCAATGAAAAGAAGGTAGAAACCCTGTTGAACTGTTACTCACTTTTTTCACCAGTTAAAGAACCTTTATTCCTTTCAAAAAACTTTCAATTTCCCAAAGTTATAACATTTACCAAGTAGTGACTGATCTAACTTGCTTAAAATCTCTGCATTAAACAAATACAGTACAGTCCATAAGTATCTGGGCAGTGCTACTGAACTGTTATTGTTTTGACTGTGTACACCAGAAGACTAGATCTAAAATGCAATCTGAGGTCCACAATGTCAATTCTAATAAGAATCACAGTCATAGATGTTTTTTATGGAAAGTGCCTGATTTTAGGGCACCCAAAGAAATTTGACAAATGATTCTGAAATAAAACATATGGTTAAAAAAAAGGTATGGTGTAAGATAAAATCAGGTTGCAAATTGTTGATATGCTTATCATTAGTAGCACCTTTGTCTTTATACATTCCTCTTGCCCTCACACTAATACAGGTTTATCCTGGTCTTTCTAGATGACTTTGTCCCAGAAGTGTGAAAAGTCTTTTTATATTTATATTATATTTAACCTGGACTGTTTATACTAGAAGCCCACCAATGGCTTGCATCGTGAGATCCTGCTGGTGTATTCTACTATTTATGATAATCTGACAGATCTTTAAGAGCTAAACATTTTAACGAGGCCTGGCTATATTAACTTTGCATAGAGGCAGATCTTCCTTCCTGTCCATTATTTTGGGGGAACAACCTGTACAAGGAGAGGCTATAAATGAAACAGGAAGTGAGGTGCAATCATGATGGAGTAGGCAATAAGTTTAGGATTACTGCAGAATTAATGTTAGATCAGTGGGAATCACTGGCTGAGAAGGCTGACATTTCATCAATCGTTTCACTTCCACAATTGTAGACACATTTCTAAGTAATTATTTTGCTTGCTAAGTGGTGCAATTTGTTAGCATTTCAAACATAACAAGCATAACTAGTTAGACAAATAAAACTTGGATGTCACCCTGTGTCTAATCTCACCCTCAGGCCATCTGTGCATAGGCCACAGCACATCTGATATCTTTTGTACACTCTTCTGGTCACAAGTTTCAGAATCATAAGGGCTGCAGTTTCTGCATGTCGTACAGGATTCAAGGCATGATAATAGTCACTGGAATGAAATGGCATCCCATGTCAAGTTAGTGTCATAGCCATTAGTGTCAAGTTAAAAGATATCCTTTGTGCCAGAAGTATTAAACAAAATTATAAGATCTATAAGCAAAATTCAACTGAAAACAGTTGTAAAAATAAATAGTAAGAAATAAACCAAACATTAATTTTCCCAAAAGTGTACCTGCTCCCTTAATACTCAGGACACCATGCACACACATTCTCACCTAGGGCAATTTATCTTAGCCTATTCACCTACTAGGATGTTTATGGGAAGTGGGAGGAAACCAGAGAACCCAGAGAAAACCTACATGGACACACATGCACACAAATCCCACACAGACACACATGCACACAAATCCCACACAGACAGTAACCCAAACTCAGGATCAAACTAGGGACTCTGAAGCTGTGAGGCAGCAACACTACCCACTGTACCCACCCTGCATGTTTTCTAATATACTGATTTAATGCTCTACGTATCATGCGGCTACCACTCATTTTTTACTCTTGTATTGCCACTACTACTGTCGTATTTTTATTTCTTTATCTGCCATCTCACATTTAGATTTTCAATTTAATTTCCAATGATTTCCCATTAATAGAAGTTAATCTTATCTTATGTTATCTTATCTTGTTAAACCCGTTACAACTTAAGAGTACAAGAAAAGATGGTGCACCACCCAAATCATATGCTCACTAATAATCAAAGTTAATAGACTTGCAGAGACATTCAGTCCAGCTATGTCCTACAGTATAATCTGAATTTAGCAACAATGTAATAAATCTATCTGATCTTTGCATTTCAACCCGACAGTCTCCCAATACACAAACCATCAAATCCTACATGTGCAGCATCAACATTAATATCTTATTAATTACTCTATCTATCAAAGTGTCTACTTCGAACAGGAAAGGGAATTAAGCTATAATTCAAAACTTTTCTTTTGCTTATTGCTCCCCTTTTCTGCAGCCATGAAATTCTGGAAATAGAACTTGACAAGGAAAGTGGATAGCGCTTCAAATACGAGGCATATGGACACCAAATTAACACAAAACTAAAATTCCACAGTATTTACAGCAAATTTTATTCTGCTGTCAAAAGACATTAAGGTTTTTAAGAACTTTACAATTTAAAAAAAATGTCAATGAAAACAGTCTCCACTCAAATACACTTTTTTTGTTTTGGTTTTTATGATGAAAAAGTGGGAATCTCAAATATCTTGGAGAAAAACCAGAAATCTGAGCATTGCGTTGTAGGCACAAATAAAGACGCCAACAGCATTTTTATATTAGACACTATGAATGAGCTGGGAACTCTCATGCAATATTCATATCCTCTCCAGAAGATTTTTTTGGCTGATAAATCCATTGCCAGCAGGACAGGACACGAAAAAGTCTGGGTCCCATTTTACAAAGATTGCAGTCTAAAAGAAACAAATGAAAATGGGGAATCTGATGTAACTGTATTTGTGTTCTTTATTTATAGTCCAGGCAGTGAGCCTAGAACAGAGTGCACACAGTGTCTGTACACGCCCAACAGGACTACACCGAGTGGGAAATCGACAGCTGAAAAAAGTGCTTGAATAATATTTTCAAGGAGTTTTGTGGATAAATTGGACAGAGGTTGCTTTTTTATTGGGTAGGTGGTTAAATAAACTGGAAGCCATAACATGATGATTATTATTATCATTAATTTACAGAAATGACATGGCTTATTACTTTCATTGCTTCATATTCACAAACGTTACACTGATCTGAGCTTTTGTATCGTGACCTGACCTGTACATTCATTAATGCGACTAAAAGAAGCATCTGATGAGCAAAAATTACTTCAATATCCTAACTGATTACAAAATGTGCTTTGTATCTGATGAAAAAAATCAGAAAAATCATTATTCCATAATGTTTTAGGGTTTATTTCATATGCCGGGTGAAATGTGATGAGAAAAAAAATACCTAATCCATGTTTCCAAAGTGCTCTGCTAAATTCATCATTATAAGCAGCATTCTTAGCAGAACCAAGCAGGAAAATTGCTTTGGGTCGTTTCCTCTGGAGGCCCAGGATGCCTCTGCATTATCAGACATTATGTGGGTTCTTTTGTTCCCAGGAGGAGTGGAGCAACACTATTATGAGTATAGCAATTGAAATGTGTTGAATAATGCATGCTGAGTTAATTAATTCACGACGTGCTTTGATCGAACGGTGCATGTTTTCGCTGCAGCTCCCTGAGGAGGATTTCACCTTTGTGTCTAAACCTCACCGGCAGGGAGACCCTTCAATTCTTTCTCCTCTTCTCTCCTCTGTTGTCTCTTCTCCATTCTCCTGTCGCTTTCTTCCTCATGCTCTTTTCCTGTCTTCTCTCCTCTCTATCTTCTCATTTGCTTTCTGCTCTCTCTTCTCCTATGAGCTGAGACAATTGTCATTCTCTACATGTAATCCTTACTGACACACACAACACTATGCTGCAGTGCTGAGACAGAAACAGCCTGACAGGAGAGGCGAGTTAGCTTGGCTTGCCTTTCACTTTCCCCCTTTCTTCCCCTCCTCTCTTCTCTTCTCTTTGTTTGCAGGATTGCTCCATCGTTCTGACACTCGGGAGGTGAGAGGAAACCGCAGCACCATGACTCCAGCACCTGGCATCCAGCTTCTCAAAAAGAACACATGTTTTATCGAGGCTTCAGGCGAAAATGCTTCCAATGCACGGCTTGGCAAAAACTCTTAAGTTGTTTGGCACTGATGGAGTCTTAATGCAAAGCAGAGTGACAAGTAACGCTTTATCCACCATTGATCCTTCCACTTCAGCCCAGTTCTGTTATTATTTTTCTCCTTAAATAATACCAGGAGCGGAGAGCATTGTGGGTAAGGCTTTACAATAAGGTTCACAAATAGGCATTAATACCTATTATCTAATACTGTACTTTCATAATGATGAATTAACATATGGTCTGATATTTCATGAAATAATGAAGCATAGACATATACAGTCAAATGATTCATATACTGTAAGAATAGCTATTAATGATGTTAAGTATTGACATCTTATTTAATGTTAACTCTAAATTATTACAATGACTTGCAGTATTAATTAATATCATTTACATTATGTCTCTTTTGAATGAATATGTTTTCACTTTCATTCTTCTTCAGTAACCATTTTATCCTGGTCAGGGCAGGGTTGAGGTGGATCTGAAACCGTCCTGGGTATATTCCCAGGAACACTGCGGAATAAGACTCCCGTCCATCGGGAACAGGGGAAGAACATGGGAAGAACATGCATATCTCCACACAGACAGGAACCTGAGCTCAGGCTTGAAAGAAGGTTAAGTTAGGTTAACCCAAAATTTAGGCTGTTTTAGTAACTTGTGGCTGTTTATCTTTTTTTTATGTTTCCAGCAACTTCAACTCCATGAACCCTAAACTAAACCTTAACACATAATACAATCTAAATACAAATGGAAATTATTAATTTTTTTTACTTAAACATAATTTTGTACAGTGTTCTAAAATTAAATTACATTTTTGTTGCCATTTGGTAAGTTGGGAAATAATATTAATATTGGTATTAATGGTACTTGGATAATATTGAATCGGATGCAATACATAACTCTAAGTTAAGTCTAACTATTCTACTATAAGATAAGCTGAAGGGACAGTGTAAGTGTATTGTGTTTGTATCTTACTTGTAATTCGAATTCAGCACCACTGATAAGATGTTTTGGTGATCATTCAGAAAGTTGATCCATTCAGGCACAAATTAAGAACTACGGCATAGGCTAATAAGATTAATTGTTATAACATAACTTAGAGATAATTTTAGAACACTTCATGTAAATGTATGTTTCATTCTAAGGCTGGGTATCGATACTGATCTGAAAATATGATTTTGATAGTTATGACAACACGATACTTTTTTTTTTTTTGATACCTTTGCCCTAATTGTGACAGTAAACAAAGCACAAATTACAAAGCAGTAACCTACACTATATATCATATAATTATCATGGCACTTTGTGGACCCCTGACCATCACAGCTATAAGTGGGTCTTTTCAAAACTGTTGCCACAAAGTTGGAAGCACACAAGTGTCATTGTCGTTAGAATGTCATTGTATGCTGTAGCATTAAGTTTTCCCTTCACTTCCCTTCCAACTAAGGGGCCCAAACCTGTTCCAGCATGACAGTGCCCATGTGCACAAAGCGAGGTTCATGAAGACATGGTTTGCCAAATTTGGAGTAGACAAAGTTGACTGGCCTGCACAGAGCCCTAACCTCAACCCCACTGAACACCTTTGGGATGAATTGGAACGCTGACTGCACCCCAGGCCTCTTCGTACGACATCAATGCCTGATCTCACTAATGCTCTTGCGGTTGAATGAGTAAATCCCCACAGCCACGTTCCAAAATCTAGTGGAAAGCCTTCCCAGAAGAGTGGAAGTTTTTATACTAGCAAAGGACTAAATGGGGCTAAAAAGGGACTAAATCTGGAATGGCATGTTCAAAAAGCACATATGGGTGTGATGGTCAGGTGTCGACCAACTTTTGGCCATATAGTGTACTTAGGCTCAAGTTTTAACAGTTCTGACAAGGGCTGTGAGCCTTTAACAATAAATCTGGTTACTTCTCTGTGACATTCCTCCTTCCTCTCAACTGACATTTTTGCTAGAGTGAAAGGTTTGTTTTCCCCATGGACAACTACATTAGCAACTACATTAAACTAGTATGTATGCACACGTGATATGGAGGATGACTGTAACTGAATGCCAGCCAACTAGACAGCTAATAAATAGTTCAGGTGCTACTTGTTGAATCCAGACACACACTGACCAAAGTAATAGTAGCTAACTTTCTCTTGCCAAAGACAGAAAGCTGATTGGTAAACTTTCAACTCCCCTGCTAATCTTTCCTCACCCAAAAAATGTGGTTTCTGCGTGTTTTACCTGGATACTCTAAACCCCAATGGCGACTGGGGTTTCAGTCAGTGCGTTTTGGGTGCAGATTTTTGGTACCTAGCCCTATTTCCTACCACCAAAAAAAAAAAATCTAGATATCAATATTTAACGATTACCATCATCAACGGCTATTCATTATGACTCATATATTTCTTGATGCCCTAAGGATTACTCCATGTACTAATTACATTAAAAATGATAAATTTATAATTATAAATTTTGACAAATTAAATATTAATTACCCCAGTATGAAAGCATTAGTTAATAATATATGCTTATTTGTGGGACTTATTGTAAAGTCCTACCACTGAGTGTAAAAGGGTCTGATGTGACGCCCTTTCTCTGGCATCCAAGAAAAAGGGAACGACGGCGAGACGGAGAACAGCTCGATTTCCAAAGAACAGAGAGTGGATAGAAAAGCAACAATGAGGGATAGGATGGCAGCTGAGTGCCCATCTTTGGTTGTAGTGCTTGTGTTGTCTGAGGGGTCACTGAGCATTGCCCTCCAGCTACCCAACTTGAGTGAAGTGGCATAAGAGCCTCTAGTCTCCCTTTAACTAGAAAGATTTAAGGATGCAGTCTAGAGGGTGCATAAAGAAACCAAAATAGTCCAGACAAAACAGGACTCTTGTTGTTGTGTCTCTTTTCACACCTGAGGCGGTTTTAGCTTTTCAAATACAGTGCATTAAACTCAGGTGTGAACCTAGCAGACTTTTGAGGGGAAACAAAAATAGCAAATAAATAAATAAATAAATAACAACCACTATAAAGAATATTCATACATTCTTGGATAAAGTAAGTTTACATTAAAATGTAAAAAGTTAAATGTGAATCGGTTACAAGGCATAGAGGTATTGCCATCAGTTATTAAAAAAAAGAAACAAAGCTTCAATGAAAAGATTATTTATGACCCAGAGCCATGGCAAAGACATGTGCTTATCATCAGGAACACCCTTTCAGGGTGATACAAACCCCCTGACACCAGAACAGAAAAATACTGAGTTTCTTATTTATTGGGAACATACATATAATCCCAATGTTGGCTAAAGATCAATCTCTGTAATCACATGAGAGGATTTTCTATGTGTTAGGCAAATGTGACTCACAGACTTTTTTCCTTTGCTCAGCCTTGTGATATGTCTATAACATTCACATTGTGGTGGAATGCATGTATCATCTGCCAAACATAACAAAGTCTCTTTAAACAAATGAATGGAGAGCCAGTTTTACATTAAGATTTCAAAGGCAAAGTCTTATCACCTTACATTCAACTTCTTTTATTCTGCTTTTCATGCTTGCAGAGTGAAATCATTCACATGGCTTAAACTTTATGGGTTGTATAAAATGGAGAGCGATGCTGTAGCAATCCCCTACATTTACTCGCACGGAATCTTTCGAATTCTCAGATTGCAATGCAACATCTTGCCACTCTTTAATCAACTCTTAATTATAACCAAACACGTTCAGACACAATGTCCAGGCCCAGGTCCTTAAAAGTAAGTAAAAGAATGTTAACTTCATTAAAGGTTAGCAGTGCAAAGACTATGGCACCTACCTGTGCAAGTGAGAGACTTCAGACTGAGAGGTGAACGGCATTATATGTAGATCTTTGCTGTTTTTTATGCATGCTCTATAACTTTTTTCACAAACACTTTTACTCAGCTAAGAATTGAAAAGCAGCTGCCATACCCGGATACTCAGTGGCTTCTGACAAAAAACAGAGACAAAGAAATAAGAATCTTCATTATCACAATAATAATACTGTAAAAAAAAGGTGTATATTTACTAAGGATGTAACCAATTATGAATAAATTATTTGGATTAACCAGATAATGTGTTCTAAGTGAATATAAATACAGATATGAATAGTGGGTGCGGTATTCTTGGAAGCTGAATAGTAGGTGTAGGATTCCTTGGAAGCTCACATTGTCCACGTGCTGTGCACCCGGCAGCGTATCTGTGATGCGTTCTCCAAAGAAAATCATTTATTAGTTTTAAAAAACGCTTCACTTGTATGTTCAGTGATTTGTATGTTCAGAGCATCTTTCTCATCATTTTAAAACGACTGCTCTCCATTTCTGTTAAAAGAAAATCTTTCCGGAAAAATCATACAGGCATTATAATGAAATGCCACTTAAAGGCCCCTAGTTTGACTAGCAGCAGCACTGGGTCCCAGTTCCCTAGTTTGGGAAAGGCATAGTTGTTTTGAAAGATAGTAGCTTACTCAAACACATTAGATAGAAAGCTTGCCAGAAAGTTCCCCAGGGTATCTGGTTGAGACCAGTTACGCACTCAGGTGAGGCGGCTGAGGAACTGAGCTCAGGAAATTCAGCAGTTGAATAAATTTATGTTCTGCAAATTGCTATTTGTTTTCATACTTTGTCAATGAAATAATGACTTCTTTTTCCCAATAACCCTTGGTTCTTTCTGGGTCTGTGTTTTCAGTGGACTCTTCCGGTCTAGAAACACTTCCGGTCTGGTTACCTACTGTAATGGCATCGTGTTACACCCCTAATACTTATAGTAGCATGATGCAGAACCTCAGCTAAATATGTGTGAGGTAAACAAAACCTTCACTTGAGTTGAAAGATATCCCTAAAGTAAAGCCCATTTTCCATTTGTCTCTATTTTCTCACATTCTTGGTTTTGCCTCCCTTTTTATCTTAAACAACGCACCACCACAAATCTGTATTGGGCTCTTTCGCTGATGTTTATCAAAAAGCTTTTAGAGATTTCAGATTGATTTGTGCAGTAGTGCGGTTTTGTCCACTTTTTAAAACCAAGCAATCAGTATAAAAGGGGCAGTAAATTGGCAGACTGCTGGAGGAAATGGCCGATCCACAATCTGTTTGTTTCCCCTCTTAAAAGCTTTTAAAGGCTTCCACTCTATCAGAGAGCCTGCCATCTTGGCAAGACAGTGCAAATGTGATTCCAAGTGCAAAAAATGTGTCAAACGTTATCAACATGTTTAACACAGTACAGCGTGGGGTTGGGGTCTCATGGCTGGTTATTCGTCATGAACACACATTTAAAGAATTTTAGAAGAGGAGTTTTAGGAATGTGCTAGTATTTAATTTTCATGTCATGACAACTGTCTAAACTTTATTGTGATATTCATTCATTCATTTTCAGTAACCGCTTTATTCAGGACGGGGTCGTGTTGGAGCCGAAGCATATCCTGGGAACACTGGGCGTGAAGCGGGGATATACCCTGAAAAGGAAGCCAGTCCATCACAGGGCACCATGCGCACACACGTTCACACGCACATTCACACATAGGGCCAATTTAGTGGAGCCAATTCACTTAATGACAGTGAGAGAACCCAGAAGAGGCCCATGTGGACACGGGGAGAACATGCTGGTAATTACAGTAACTTGAGGCATCCCACGGCACCTTATTGTGATATTGTATTTTATTTATTTATTTTTTTAAATGATTACATGTTTCTAACAACATGTTAAGCTAAATGAATCCCAGGTTGGTCTTGAACATGGCACGTGTTGAATATTGCAGTATACCAGGCACATGCCTAATCAGTTAAACACTCTAATGCATGTGGCATACAGAAACTTTTAAACCCAGTCACCTGATATGGTGTGACATGTTGTTGTAAAAGTGCAGACTTTTCCTGTACCCTTGATCCTGTGTTCACACCTTCTTTGCTAATCTAGCTTTGCCTCCATACAGGCCACGGCAGACCAAGAATACTAGGCCATTTCTGCAGGTGTTTCTACCAGCCATATATCACACGCAACAGAGGCCATATGGTCCTCACAAAGTGCTGCCTGACGTTGTACAGGAGGAGCTCATACTTCTTCCTGGACAGCAGGGGAGCTTGTTGGAATAAGCGGCCCTCCAAGACTCATCATTCAAATTCCTAGACACTCGCTCAAGGTCCTGACACTTGGTTAGGCAGAATGGAGGAATATTTAGGCAAAAACGTGACATGCACTTCGCCCAAATCATACACAGAAAAGGGAACATGGGTTTAATCCTGCACATGTTTTTCCAATCAGTGCTCAAGTCAGTCTTTCTGACAGTGAGCCCATCAAGGGAATTGTTTGGTTACCGCATGCATGCACTGCATCTGCCACATATTACCACAACCCACAGAAAGACAGAGAGAAGGACGTACATCAAGAGGAACTGTATCTTGAGACAACCTGTCTGTGGTAGGAGAAAGAGGTCTTCATGTCACATGTCATATGGACGAAGTCAAGAATTTACTGCTAACCCACCTCAGGTAATGCTAATGCTGAAATATGTAGATTTGTAGCTGACTCACAAGATGTTTAATTTAGCTAATAATAAAAAAATAAATCCCTGACAACTATACAAACCATTGCTTTGTGTTTCTCAAGGGACAATTGAGAGCTGTTTCAATGATTGACAGCTTGGGTCAGTAAAAATCCACATGAAAAGAAATGAAGAGAATGGAGCCTTAAAATGTGATAGACCAGGCCAAGGAACAATAGTTCAGGCTTTAAGAAACCAAGTCCCCATCAATAAAACTAGTATGCATTTCATTTATTCTGATACTGATGGCAAGCTAAGCATGTTCTCCTGATATGTGGGACCGAAGACGTTTGTTTAATGCTCAGTGTTGAGAACAAAAGACAAAATCAGGTCACACCGTGTAGTAATTGATATGCTGGGACACTCCTGTGGGGAACATGCTTCATAAACAGGGGAAATTGACTGGATAGGGATGTTTATTTCCCTTGACTGATTAACCCCACTATGCTTGTGATAGAAACGGTCCACGTGGGAGAGATCCCTGCATTAAGCCTCCAGATAGCAACCACAACAAACAGATTCAATTTATAGATTATTCTATAGCTTTTCAGACACTCATTGAAATCATGGTGTATTGTTGCTAGCAGCAGCTTCCATAGCCATTGTTGTTTGCTGATGGATTGTGGGTATGGGTGGAAATAGATAGGATGCTTTAACTCAAACCAACTTAAGACTTAAATTCTTTCCAACATATGGACGGACAGCAGCAATGTTTCACACTTTAACCTGTTTCATATGACCGGTTTTTTTCGTTTAACAGACTTGGATCTTCACAAGTCTCCCAAAGAGGGCTTGTGGATTTTCCAGCTGCCTTCCCTTATGATCCAGAGTGATTGCTATATGAAACAATGGTTATGGTGGAATTTATGGAAAACAGTTATTGCTCTTTTCCTCTAACCAGGTTCCTGTTTTGGTGAACTGTGACACTTTGTGGCTACAGTAATCTCACTTATTTTTTATTCACAGTGTGTGTGTTTCACTTTGACTTGGCAGTCTTCAATTCATGGGATTACAGGATCTCTCGAGTTCAGGTGAAAAAAAATCTTTCATCTTTTAGGAGCAAAAATATGAAGGTACAGTTCAAAAAGGATTAAAGAACATATGCAGATAAAAAAAACAATCTAACTGTCCTCCTCCCCATTTCAATATATTGCATCAAAAGCTTTGGCTTAAATGTGTCTATATGTATTCACATACACAAATCTAAGGCAGTTTAAGGCTTCACGACCTGAAGTACTCTCAAATATTTTCACACTGCAGAAGATGAGATGAGTGGGTCTCAGGGGTCCATGAAGCATGGCCAGGGGTCATAACCCAGAATTATCAGTTATTATATGTATTATTGAGTCTTTATAGTTTATTGGCCTGTTTGACTGGTCTTTTCAATTGAATGTGTTTGTTCCAAATCTCAATAACCATAAATAAGTAGGTCTATAAAAATGTCAACTTGGACCTAAGGTGTTCTGTCGGTGGAAAGATGAGAAATAAAAAAGTGTTAAAAAGTATTTTTTGTACACATTTGAATAATAAAATAAAATACATCTGTGTTGAGGGGTTCCATAGAGTCATTATTTTACTTAAAGTGTCCTTGAAATGCAAAAAAGTTTGAGAACCCCTGCTGTAAGCATACAGTGTTCCTCTGGTGTCTCTGGCACAACAGCTTGCTTAATTATAATAAAGGAAACACATGTCCCATATAACACTGTCTGTGACACATGAGGGACAGGGAGAGTCTATGTTAAGATGTTCTCAATGTCTACTGTCGATTTTTTTCTGTCTTCTGTATGAAAGAGCAGCATTAGGTTAACAAAAAACCTTTTGAACATTTTTTTTTAGTAATTTAACACCATGTTCTCTAATGCAGTGTAACCACTGGTCTACAACAGGACATAACATAATGCATCTTTAAATAAATGAAATGCTGAGCACAGAAACTGTGAAATATAAGTGCTTCACTGTTGACTTCAAGGTTACAGAGTCAATCTGACTGTATGTGAATTAACCTCAGTACAGCAGAGAATTACCTCTCTCATTGTGAGAGCAGTCAAGTCACAGCCACAGGCCAAATCAGTTAATTATCTCCGTTAATTCCCCCAGTGCCAGGCTAATGCAATTATATGCAAACAAATACCTGCCGTCGTGGCACTTTTTCTCCTCTCTTTCTCTGCCATACTTTGCTTCTAAATGGAAGACTCATTTAATTAGCTGGCTTAGCTTACAAATTGTGGTTTCTAAATGCTAAATCTTCCACCATGGCCTTTCCCGTACTTATCACTGTCTTAAATACACACACGAAAACATTTCCACTACATTAAATAAAGAAAAGCTGAATGAGAAATTGAATTCTGCATATAAAAATCAATATTTTTGTGCTGTCTACACAACACTAAGATCAGTAGGATTTTTCCTTTTAACCTTAGATTAGCCCAGGTCACGAGATGGTTGTGAATGGACTGCAGAGAGATAATGCTGTGAAGAGGCAGACACACGCCAGAGATGAGTCTGTTCTTCTTCACGCAACGTTGCCAAAACACTCTTGGACATGCAGGACATAAACACTGTGAAATCTGAGAGCATCCACACTGCTTACGAGCATGCAAATGCAAAACGTTGTACCGCCGATCGATGCTTATACAGTCACGGATCGATGGCTGAAGCTTGATTTATTTCCCTATAATTTGATTCAGTGGAATGGAGAGTGTGTCTTAATTACACATGTAGAGGAAAATGAGTTTAAATTAGCCTCTTGACATGGAACTCTAAATCAAACCTACTCGAGTCCATCCTGTGGATTAGGGGTTGCGACAATATACTGATGTGATAGTACACCTGAAATAGCTGATGATATTGATGATGGTATCACACAAATGCAACAATAAAATTATACAATATTTAAATTAAAATTAAAAAGACAAAAAATATAAAATATTAACAATTTTTAAATCTAAATTATTTGCAAAAATATATTGTAATTATAAAAACAATTGAATACAAATTGTTTAAAAAACATTTTAAACAAGGTTGTCTCCTTTTAAAAGAGAAATGTACAGGCCGGGAAAAAAAAAAAACTATTTATACATTGTTTTCATGTGATCCTCTGCAAGGAGTGATCCTCCATCACACTGTGATTTTTTTAAAAATCCATCCCACCTCTATTGTAGATTCACCAGAACAGACTAAAAGTATCAGAGAGCTTGGCTTACGTTCATGACTCTGGTTTAGTAGAAACTGGACCAAGCCTTAACCAAATCTCGCTTACCAGTTTTGACTAGCAAATCACACTAAAATCATGTCTAACATCTAACAAAGTCAGCAACACAGTGCTCCATGGCACTATTATAGGTCATCTACAAAACATTCTTACACAAGGTGCTACGCTAAAAGATCTTCTCTTCCTCAGAAATCTTCCAAGCAGCCCTGAAGCACATAAAGGTCTGCACCATCTGTGCAGATAAAAGCACTTTTTATACCTCTTCTCTCTCCTTTACTCCTGGTGCGAAGAGTGTGTCAGTCAGAGAGGTCAGAAGAACCATGACTCTTCACAAACTGTCTGACATCAGTACCAGAACAAAGGTCAAATATAATTGGCAGGGTGTTTATCCCCATAAAGAAAAACAAGTTCCAGCTCCAGGCCTCAAATTAGACGGAAGTTCAGGTTCTGATGTTTAGGAGATCTGATATTTTTCTTTTTCATTTTCTAACATTGCATGAAAGAAGCACAATTCTGAATATAAAGTAGCAGAACATTACTGGAAAGCCATCAGTCATTCGAGGTGAATTTCCTTGTTTTTTTTCCCCTTGAGAAGAACAGAACATACAAACTGATAAAAAGCTTCATAAACATGCATTCAGCTGTCAGGAAGACTGATTTTGTGAAATGAGAAGAACCTGAGAAGAATAAAATACACAAACCCATTGCACCTCTACTCTACTCACATTACACCTCAACTCTACATTGCAGACCACCTCTACTGCCATAATCCTTTCAACAATATTATATAGCAAAATCCTATAATCCAAAATTCCTGTAACTATGAATACACTTGTAACATGTTATAATTAATTAATAATGCATTATACACTTTCTTATAATTATTTATAATTACTTATATGTGTAAATGCTATAAACTACACTTTAAAACAAGGCTGTGGCGCATTATGAATTGTTAGCAGAATGCATAAGTAGTCTTTTTTATAATACGTAATACGTATACCAAAGTATTATATAAAACGGTTTCAGTTCATATAGTTTAATCTTCTATCGCTTTTCTCTCTTTGTTTGGGCCTCAATAAAATTGTGAGAAATAAAAAATAGAAGTAGTGGCACAACAGAAAAGTGTTTGCCCTAACGTCAGGAGATCGTGAGTTAAAGACAGTCAAATTGACCATGCTCTCTGAGCTAAAGGGATGGCATGCTCTCTGTCACAGTGACCCTATCCAATCACAGGTGTCTTTAAGCTCATGTATGAGGAAGAGGGCAGATAGCACTTTCCTCCGAGTGTGTTACCGTGCCCTGTGACGCAGCATGAGCAGCAAGTCGAAAAGATCGGTGGGGGTTGGCTTCATGTGTCCCAGATGAAGCTTGTGTTTGCCACACCCTCCTCGGTTGGTACTGGTCATGTGATAGGGATGAGTTAGCTAGTTGGTGGGAATTGGCAAGACCAGCTTGGAGAGAAAATTGGGGTTGGGGGGGTGGGGGTGTTACTTTTCATATTACCCTCATAAATACAAATTATAAGGTACTATAACTATAACATCATATGTCTGTCAATAATCTATGTACAAAATGTACGAAGGTTAATAGGAATTAAGCTGACTGAGTGTGTGTATGACTAGACATAATATATTATGCAAACTGAATTTCTTACAAAAATGAAAACTAACTGTGGTAACAATTCATCATTTATAATTCATAAAAGACTTTGCTATAAAGTCTTTGCTATAAATAGACTTCATAGGAAACAATAACAATTCTTTTTTGACAGAACAATCAGTAGTGTAATGTGGTCCAGGCAGAAGAAATGTTTTCATATGTTTTGTTCCTTAGATACTATCATAGTTACATATTTGATTTCATGCTTGCTTTTGATAGGCTTTGCTACCTGAGAGTTTTACAGTAAATGTCAAATTACATAAATATGATCCACATTTAGCGTTTGGACTGAAATCATGATCATGTCATTATTTGTCTGAGCTTCTGCTTATGAAATATTAGAACTCGAGAAATGGTTCTGCTCCACTGTCCACTGATTTTGTTCAAACTGCCTCATCTTTATTTCATTTTTGAACACAGTAATATGTTTAGGCACTACATGTCACTGTTTATTATACAGAAACATTTGTGGGACAGTTGTGTATCCTGAGTGACAACGCCAGAGGCGAGTGTAAAAGCTCCGCCCATGATTACAAGTTGACACACACAGTAGACAACTGTGAGACATAAAAATGTGGCCTAAGATAAGATAGAGTTGGTGCATTTATTTTACAATCCTTTGGTCAAAAAGAGGACACTTTGGACATTACATGAGCCGGCACGCACGGCTGATCAGGTAAACAAGGCCTTCCTTTGTAATGCAGATGAGGGTGTAATCAGACCTCCTTTGTCTCTGAGGAAAGACCGGAGACGTACACACGCAGCTTATGTTTGCCAGACATCCTGCGAAAGACAGCAGCACAAATGTGTTTTGTATCAATGTCTAAAAAATTTGGGTGTGACCTCAGTCAGAGGTATATAATTCTTCACTGGAACTCAGTGGCATAAAATGTTTAGGAATGTCGACACGCTTAGTTTTTATCACACTATAACTTTTCATAAGTACAGTATATTCTTATATGTAAGTATACATAAGAAATTTCTTCTTAACTTTAATTGCAGATTTCTAAACAGATAATTCTCAAATTGCCTGTCAAGCACAACCGATTTGTAGTCACTATTTTTAAACTCATATAGCAATAAAATTCAATGATTCCTAAAAAAGACTCAGTAGCTTTACAACTTGGACCTAGGACTGGGCAATCTTATGATATAATTTTGATAATGTGATAAATTAGATTAGAGATATTGCAGGTATGGTAACTTTATTTAAATAACAATTACTAACATTAACATTACTGATTAGAAGCTACTGATTTATGTTAAAAGTTTGTATTGAACCATTAAAATTGTAAAAATGCATTTTAAAAATTTATTATTAGAAATTTATTACAGTTTTTAAAAATGTATTTTTTTTATCCTTTTCAGTTTAAAGTAATTTATTATTCTAGACATAAGTCTTTCATAGTTATATTCATTCTTTAATGCAATACTACTGTTGATTACCAAACCTATATATCATAATACATAATAGATGAATGTACGCAATCATACAATTTTAATTAGTGCCAAACTGATAAGCTAAACTAAAGTGCTACAAGCACCACGTCAAAAGCACAATGTGAGCTCTGTGTGCAATGTCACTGAATGAAAACAAATCTGCAAGCCATCCACATTTCTACCTGTCAAACCTGAAACTACAAAACCTTGTGTTTACAAAATCTATAACTTTACTTTGGCCTTGTCATGTAATGTCATTTTCAAGATCTATGCTTAGAAAATGTACTAACCAAGTGTGAAACATGAAACATGAAATGAATAATGCGAACATACGTGTGCAGGAGTAACTCCGTTACTCACAACTCTGGCTGTGTTTTATTTGGAAAGTGTTTCACAGAGTGCTCTGAACAGAGTTTGGCGTTTCGCTGTGCAAATACTTCGAGAAACTGCGCCAAATGCAAAGCCATGACCATTCTGTCACAAAAGTAATCATTTAAATGCTAAATATTATGTGAAATTAAATAGATGACATGAACCTTAACAATAGATCAACATTTTGTGTATATTTTCTGTGTATATTTAAGACATAACGTAATAAAAGTTCCTTAGGGGTTCTTTGAATAGGGTACTTAACTTCTTGAAGTGTTTCTACTTGGAACTCCTTCTGACAAGATGCTTACATAGATAGAACCATAATGTTTTCCATAATCTAAATAGCCTTTAAAGATTCTAGTTTTATCCATTTTTATTTATTAATTTTTTTAGGGAAAAAAAACCCCCACAACCTGGGCATTTTCACAGTTATGGTTGTGACGTTTGCACTCAAAAAGAGCAAATAAATGAATATGTACTCATTAAACATTCAAATAGTTCTGTCAGTATTTTTCCTACAGCTTCACAGGAAGAATACAGCATGAAGTTTTCTTTGCTTATTTTCTTAACAGAGACTCAGCTAATTCAAATCTGTTGTCTTAAAATGGACAAAATTTTGGAGAGAGAAAACACACAGCTGAATTTTACAACTGAAGGCGCTGGTGCCGCGGGTTGCCTTGCCGCCTCTCAGCTACAGAGCTCGGGTTACTCTCCGTGCGGTGTTTCGCATGTTCTCCTGTATCCGTGTGAATTTTCTCCTGGTTCTTTGGTTTCTTCACACCTCCCAAAAACATGGCGGTAGGTGAACTGGCTACACTAAACTGCCCCATGAGTGTGTGATTGTGTGTGTACGTGGTGCCCTGTGATGGACTAGCGTCCCAACCAGATATTCCTGCTTCACACCCAGGGTTCCTGGGATAGGCTCCAGATCCACCACGAGCCTGATTCAGTAAAGCAGTCTACTAAAGATGAATGAAAAAATTAAAAGCTGAGATTAAACCTAGTGCAGTAGTTGCTCATGTTTAATTTATAAATAGAAGTAATAGAATGGGAAATATACGCCCTGAAATATCCCTTAGATTTTACTGTCATTCTGAGAGAGATTTCAATAAGATGTTGAAATCTGTGTTCTTAAACTACAAAGCATTGCCTGCTAACATCACAATGCAAACACCTTCTGGGTATATAATTTAACCGGCCAGCTCCGATAGCAGAGTTAATATGTTCTGCACTGATATCTGGACCTGATGCATTTTCACAGTGGAAACTAAAATGGAATCTAAATGGTGCTGGAGTCTATGCTGGAATATATCTGACTGACAGCACCAGGCTCCTTATTATGAGTAACACCCAAGCCTTTTTAAGAAATGATTAAAAAAATTCAATTTGAAAAGGCCTTGCTGATCCCTTAAAGTGGAAAACTGATTCTAGTGGTACTTCAGCCTGGACATCAAGGCAAACAGGAAGCTAGTTACCCGCAAGTCAAATAACAGCCCCGGAGCAAACGTATGAAATGCACTCATACACCATTAAAGTGAATCTGAATTCCACATCAAACCTGTGAACCGACTAGCGTCCTTGGAGTGTGTATGCTTGTGAAGGCGTTTTTCTGTATGATTCATAACACGGAGCAGGCTAGGCTTTGAAGGGAGATTGATTACGGTGGTCTCAGTCGGGGTGTGTGGGGCTCTCCATGTGGTGTGTGATATCAGTGCACAACTCGCTGCAGAGGGCAGGAATGTGGCAGCAAGGACGTGTGATCCATCCTTGGAAATTCCCTTTACATTCACGGAGCCCACTGGGTATTCTGTCTGGACCTGACCGACGTGCTCTTTTATTACGCTCAAAGATAACGTTTCATCATAAAATGATTGCAGGTTGTGTTACATCTGGTGTCGGGTGATAGTAAGAATGTGTTTAAATATAGAGGCAATACAGAGAAAACAGCAGGAATCCTACCTGAAATTATCCTGTACTCTATTAAAATTAAAACAAGAATTTTATAATATATGGGCTTGTGGAACAACGTATAATATCATGCTTGATACCCAGTGATGTGTAAAAGTCTTAGTCACATGTAAAGAAAATCTGTGAAGCAAGATGCTTTCAAAATAATTAAATGAAAAGTTTCTATATGCAAAAATAATTACTGCAGTCAATCAGAAATCACATTAACATTTGGTGTAAACATTGTTTGCTTTTTAAAACTGCATCAATGCTGTCATGTAGTTATAATTCTGACATTCTCATATCAGAGGTGCCAGCATCTACGATTTAGTTGTAGCATTTACCTTTTTTGACCCCTTCCTATGGCAATACGGGAGAAATCTAAAACCTGCACTAAAAGAAGCAATCGTTCCAAACAGGAATAAAGTCCAGCTGACAGAAATGCCAGTTCACCGAAGGGGAAAGGACACAGGACACGAAAGATGGATTTTCCTCTGGTAGCGGTTACCTTTGCTTCATGCCAACTTTTTCGAGGCAGACTCTGACCCATGAATGAGTGCAGTCGCTTTGGAAGTTAAAAAAAATCGAGGAGCTGCTTTTTATTAAGCAGCAGTCACACTGAATTTTTGTCTGCTGTTTTCTTACTGTTGCTTGGCACAGAGTTTAAAAAAATAGTCATCTTGTCCACTGACATGTGCTAGGGTCTTTGTGGTAAAATTCCATTTTTTTTTTAATCTCTGCCCAGTAGTATTTTCTTGTTGGCCATGTTAGCACCTCTATGCTTCTGTTTCTGCAGGTAACAGCCATTAAACCTCAATTTTCTATTTTCTGTAAAATGAACTCTTCTCTGTTCTACCTACAGCTGAATGTGGAAACTTGTAAATGCAACACTTGTAAGAGTTACAGGCTTTTATGCGCTTCCTCACTTGTAAGCTGCTTCGGAATAAAAGCATGTGCCCAATGAATAAAAATGTAAATGTGAGTATAAAAGAAAAACAGCATTCCAAACCACGTTGCCCATCTCCAATCCCGAAATTTACTGCTTGGTCAAGGTAAAAGTACGCACATCCCTTCGAAATACTGAGCAGCAAAACAACTGGTACCAGCACAAATTGAAATTTTGCATGCAGAGCAACAATGGAGAAGTGCTGGGCAGCATGGATTAGGCACTGAATAGGAGTGCATTCTTTGTGGAAGCCACTGAGGAGGCTGAAAATACAGACGCGCAACTCGCATCTGCTCAGTCGGCCGAGAGAGAAAATGCAGGATTGTGAGCAGCTCGTTTTACCTTTAGCTAAGCCTGTTTCAGAGAAACCCCTCAAACACACACATACACACAAACACCCACACCCATACACCCACACACACACACACACACACACACACACACACACACACACACACACACATACACACACACACACATACACACACACACATACAAACGCTATGCCTTTTGTTACCATTCCAAAAAAACGGCAATGCAACGTGTAGGCTTATGCATCGGCGGCCCACACTCCGAGTATTAGCTGGAAGTAGGCTGCTCGCATTTACATGTGAAAGCAGATTATTCAAACTTGGCAGGCATCTCAGAGCGGAAGTATTGATGTCTGCAAATGGCTGAGTTAACAAACAATAGCTTTAATCATCTTTTTTCACTCTGGTGCTTGGAGTTTTATGGAAATAGATCGTTAAGTCTTTGTTGCACTGTGTGTCCAAACTCATGATAAATAATTTTATAACTGAAACACTGGTTTTACAGTTTCATGAAATTGAAGGCTTGTGACACTCACTGAAGAGTGATTTCTAAATAGTGATTGTTTATATACAAAGACATCTCAGCAAGATACTATTGTGACCTTCTTTTTAAAAAAAAAATTAATACTAGGTTATAGTTGTTCCAAGTGTAGAAAAGTGTTTCAAAAGGCAAGAAAACACCCTGTATAACACAATGCTAACACAATTGTCTATGCAGGAAAGTTATTAGCATAAGGATGTAAAGTGGGCCAGAAAAGGGCACACTAGCACTACACATCATCCCTACACTTTTTTTTTGTTGACACAATATCATTTAGATGTTCATACTATCAGATAAATGTAGATTCATTTACAACAACGTTAACGTGTTTTTACACAATATTCGTAGGAGGCATGTGCTCTCTGTGTGGGAGACATCAGTACATATTTTTATTCTGTAAAATGAGATGAACAACAAACACAGTGGAAAGTGTTATATTAGTCTAAAACTGATAGTAGACTGTAGGAGGTATATCATTTTTTTCCCCACGAATACGTATTTATTACACGTGCCTTTTTTTCTCTGGGTTTGTAAACAAGAATAATATAAATCATAAGCTGCAGGTTGTCAATGATTTTAAATATACATTATGTATATATATATATATATATATAATCATTGATAACCTGCAGCTTATGATTTATATTATTCTTATATATATATATATATATATATATATATATATATATATATATATATATATATATATATATATATATATATATATCTGTGACACTTTCTAGTCATTATATAGTATAATCTACACCATACAGTATGCTTTTCCCTCCTTTTTTTTAAAACATCCTTTTCATCAACTAAATACAACATTACATACCAAAATGAATTGCCTAAACACAAATCACCGCTTCACTGGGAAAAGACAGTATTTACCATAATTGAGATGGAAGTTTGTGTCACATGTAATGATAAGTTACAGAGTGTGTATAACACACAAAATGCATCACCTGTTATTTTTTGCAGAATGGTAGACCTTAAATCTGTATGTCTGTAACACTGGCTGTAATATTATACTGAGACACACTGTGGATCCCTGTACATTAAAGAATGCAAATCTCTAAAATAAATAAATAAATTAAAAAAATTCAACATCCGTTCCACTCTTATGAATCAAAAAAAGAAAATTCTAAGGTCAGATAATATCATAAGAAAGGCTCGAGTCAGAAAATATTAGAAGAAAGATATTACTAGTCACCCACTGTGTGTAACCAATTATACTGTACTTATCTTTTTGATCTTTTCTTAAATCGAGATGATTTTTAAAAAGCCTTTATTGTTTTGCTGTGTTCCACCACAAAGTGTAGAAATATATTTCATAACTCTAAGAAAATATCACCATCTTTTTTTTATTATTAAAAAAAAATCATAATTTTTTTTTTTTTACAAGAGTAAATAACTGATTTAATTTTTTAAAAAAATAATGGGACTGCGCGAATATGCTGAAGCCGTTTGTTTCTTTTTTTTCTTTCTTTTTTTTTTTAAGCGGGAGCTGCAGTGACCTCTTTTTTACCTCTGAAATGCTCCTACATCAGCAAAATACTAACAAATCATTGGTCAAAAAACTAGGATATAGAAAAAAACTCTCCTGACGTCACTGATCTGACAAGTAAAATCACCGTCAGCGAACACAAAAACTCCTTTTCTGCACAAAATACATTCAGAGGAAACTAATTCAATATTTTCAATTTGATTCAGTTTAAACACTTTTAACAACAGGCATTATCACAAAGCAAATAAGCAAATATACAACTGTACAAATGTAATATAATTAAACACGTGCTAGTTTATTAGGTACTAGATAGGTGTATATCCCTCTTCAAATGTTCAGCAATTCAAAAATACTCATTTTATTATTTTATGTGGCCTAAATAAACAAAAGGTGCTTTCAGAGGTCCTGAAATAAAAAATACTGAAACTATCCTTTAACCTCCAGAACTAGCCATGGATATTCTGCATTATCGCATGCTATCAAAAATGACAAAATAAGTCAATTATTGACAAATATATAGCACCACTGCATGCAATTTTCCTAAATAAATAACGCAACTTATTATTCATGACAGTGTGCTTATTTGCACTTTAGATTTAAACTCCTAAAAAATTCAAGCCTTTGAAGAGGTCGCTCGAGGGTTTTTTTTTTCCACGAAGAAAAACCCTGTGCCCTCTTTCCAAATAATGAAGTTGGACTCAATAGCCCTTGAGCTTTTCGAACCCGAAAGTCAAGTATGACAATTGAGCCTTTCCTATAAACAGGGCTGCGGTGGTAAATTTACTAGGCCTAGACCATGCTCTAGTAGAAATGCCTCTATCTGGAGATACCAGATAATCCCAGGAAAAAAAAACAACAACAGTGTAAACTCTTTATGCACAGAGGCAGCTTGTCGCACTAGTTTGTGCAGTTCCTGATGTTGCATAGACATTAGCTGTGTGCTGGTGCATAAGTTTTGCTCTATTAAGTTTAAGCAATTAAGTAACTATTTATGTGATTATTTAACTAATGCTCTCTCTTAAGTCTAATTAAATAAAATTTACACTCAAATGATTTCTTTCTTATCAGAGGAGCCTAAATTACAACTAACCCCGAGTCCTATTCGCAATATCCTGGCTACTTCCAAAACACATACTAACATAAGGCTTGTCAAATACTCTTTACTATGGTAGATGGTATTAAATACAAAACACTATTTTGCCACACTATTCAGTATGTTAGCAAGGATGACGTAGAGACCCATTTAGTTGTTTTTTTTCTTTCTTTTCTTTTCTTTTTTTTTTGGTTTGTTTGTTTGTTGGGTTTGGTTTTGATTTGTTTTGTTTTGTTTTTTTTTAAAATAGTGGTTCCTTACAGATTCCTTACACACTCATTTATTTTATTTTTTTACTTTATTCTTTACACATGGAGTTTACACATTAATTTAGGTATAATTATGTATTTCATATGTGATCACATATTGTTCGCATGACGTCACACATCCACGTATATCCACACGTGCAACCTGAAAACGCACCTTCACATGTTTTCACACGTGATCACATATTACTCGCATTAATCACATGTGAAAACAAACGATCACGTGAAGCGTGTGTGTGTGTTTTTAGTGTAAAGTGTAGGCTGGAGTCTGAAATGCGGCTGGGTTATAGGGAGTGCTGTGCCTCTGTGCCTCTGTGCTCTGACATGTTGCTTTGTGGTGCTCGGTAGGTTTCAGTGCAGCTCTGCTTTGAGGAGAAATGGACAGCACTTCTGCTGCACTGTGTGAACAGATGACAGATTGACAGATTAGCTTCACAGGCTAACGCGCAGTTCACGCGACTCCTACGCTCGAGCCACCTCACCTGCCTGCTAGGAATAACAGCTAACTGTCTGTTTATACATTTATTTAGTTCTAGTTTAAGGAAAGAGTCATAGTTAAACTAATAAAAATGAACCTGGGCTGTTTGTGTGTCTTTTCTTTATCTCAAAGCGGAAACCTACCGGCTCACTGAGGACCTGTTTTATTGTCCAAGTGTAGCAGCATCACTAATACTTAACGTTACTGCTACACGTACACGTAGGAGCTGTTGTAGTAAACAAACACTAGATGAAATACTCCTATACAGCCTGGAAGGATTTCATTTTAAAACAGTTTCGCTGTAATATAACTCAACCAAGCGTGAAAACATGGAGTGCAGTTTCTTCTGAGATACATTTCTGGAAATAGTAAAGCTAGGATTAAATGCAGCATGTTTTGGTTTGATGCTAATACGCACCAAAAAACAAAAAACAAAAACAAAACCAAATTCGCTTCTTTGCAGTAATTTCACAGCGCTTGGTGAAAGCATGGTGAGTGTGAAGAGTAAGTCTGCTTATCCATAAATGATATTCATGCCCCAGGATGATCAGCGTTCAGTAATCTAATCATGCCGTCGTTTTATTTCCCGAAGGATATTAAAATTAAAGCGCTACCGCGCTACAGGCTGCAGAAAGTCCGCCGCTATCAGCCGGATGCTGCGCTCACTAACCCACAGGAAACAATATCTTACCTTCAAGAGCCACTGCTGTGGGTAGTATCCATAAAATCCATAGGATATCCATTATTGGTTTTCAGGGCGAAACTGTAAAGAAAAAAGTCCAGACATTCAAATAAAATAAGCCCCGAAAGCCATTGACAGCAGACGACGGCGCGGACCCGGTGCACTTTCGCCTTCAGTTGAATGAATGCGATGCCATACACGCTGAAGCAAAATCACCAACCAAGTTTGGACGAAACCAAGTGCTGCACACGAGGGGAGGCAGCCAGGGTCTAGATATAACCTCTCACTATATTACGCAAATCTATCACTGAAAACAGAGCTAGTTATTTCAAACATCTTTATACAGGATGCTTTAAATGGTAAAAATCCAAAGTGATGCGTTTTTTCATTCTAGTCAGCATGAATGTGTGCTGAATCTCACCCTACGCGTATTTTTTTTTCCTATTTCCATCCTGTCAATCAGCACGAGCGTTACTTTTTAACTTCATCTGTGCATGATGATAAAATTTTGGATTATTATGGAGTGCATTGTAAGTGAGGCCGGATAGTCACGAAGCTGATGGCAGAGAAAGTCTGGGTGTACTTTTAAAAAAAATAATAATAACAATTTGCTCAGGTAAGTTTGCGTTTCTGTGTTCCCGAGAAGGGGCTTTCTATTGTTAAAACTTGGCATTATTGCTGCTAATAGTCTCTTACAGGTGATATCATCATCATCATTATTATTATTATTATTATTATTATTATTTGCAAATAAGAACGATCCAGTAATTTGTCTGACCGTTTCACTGAAAAAGGAGGGAAAACAAGTGCATCAAAATAAATAATTCCTGTTATTTCTAATGTGACTTTTTTCACAACTTCACCACTGAAAATAGAGAGAGGGGGAAAAAACAAACAAACAAACAAAAAAAATAAACATGAAATTAGCTGCCAAGTTGACACTGAGTTCACTGCTGTTTGAAAGTGTAGGCTATTTTATTCGCTTGAACAAATGACAGTAAATGAGGAGGAAATGCAGTGAAATCAAGCCTTTAGTCTGCAGATAAAGGAAAGCGTTTTCTGAACTGATAAAAACTGTAATTCAGAGCTAATGAATGAATCAGTGTTATTTTCCGGATTGAAAAAAAAAGTAGATACAGTTTCTTGGAAGAAAAAAAAAAAGAAAAAAAGTGAAGCAGGACAATGCATTTGTAAGATAATAATATACTGTACTGGTCCAGTTATAAATACAGTGTAAATGTAAACATAAATAGGAAAGGCGTGTGTCACGTGGCTTACCAGCAGCGCCTCTCATTTCACGCACCTCACATGGCCTGCGTGTAACTTTCTGCTCTTTCAGTGTTAAAACCTTCTCCGACAAAATCAGGCCTGCTTTTGATGCTTTTGTGGGGAGTCATAATACAGCTTTATTCACTTTACTTAAGAATAAAATCTACATTCAGGCCAGATTCTTATCCCTGAGCAGCGCTACAGCATCATACAGGAAAAGAACGCACAGGAATATAAAAGCTCAAATTAGAATCGTATCATTTTGGGTTTTTCAAGGTACATATCACGGTTTTCGGTATTTCATGGTGCATATTGTGGTTTTCGGTATTTCATGGTACATATTGTGGCTTTCGTTATTTCATGGTGAATATCATGTTCCCAGTATTTCACGGTACTTATCACAGTTTTTGTTTTTTTCATGGCACATATCATGGTTCCCAGTATTCATAGTACAGATCACAGTTTTCGGTATATCAGGGTACATATCACAGTTTTCGGTATATCAGGGTACATATCACAGTTTTCGGTATATCAGGGTACATATCACAGTTTTCGGTATATCAGGGTACATATCACAGTTTTCGGTATTTCACGGTACATATCATGTTCCCACTATTTCACGGTACTTATTACAGTTTTTGTTTTTTTCATGGCACATATCATGGTTCCCAGTATTCATAGTACAGATCACGATTTTCGGTATTTCACGGTACATATCACGGTTTTGGTTATTTCATGGTACATATCAAGGTTCTCAGTATTTCAAGGTACATATCATGGTTTTCGGTATTTCACAGTACAGATCACAGTTTTTGGTACTTCACGGTAGATATCAAGGTTTTCATTGTATTTCATTGTACATATCACAGTGTTCAGTTTTTCACAGTACACATCATGGTTCTTGGTATTTCACGGTACATATCACAGTTTTTGGTATGTATGGTACCCTGCTTGTAGTTTCAGAGCGGACGACTTTAAATGGTGTAGTTTTATGTTTTATAACATTACAATGCACTGCAAGCAGCCTAGTTTGGGAAATTAGAGGAACTAGAATTTATATTTTAACAGGATTACTCTTATCCTACAGTAGCTACTTGATTAAATTTTTTTTTTTATCTGGTATGCTTCAGGGAACTTGGGTTAAAAATATTTTAGCTTAGGAATAATGTTTTGTGCGAATAATTGTTTCGTGATGTTATTTTACACAAGTATACAAATTAACTATTTCTTTTTATTTCCTCGTCACAGTATATTGTCATACTATAGCATCCCTATTTCAAAATTCCCAAAGATTAACAGCAAAATCCTCAGCTTTCCATACCTGGTTGATTTTTTTTTATTCGAAGCAGCAATCACTCAGAAATGACTTAAACACTCAAATGACATGAAATCTTTCCCATGTGATGGATTTGCTATAAAATAGGAATGTGAGCTGCAAGCAAGCCAGGGTTAATCACGTCCAGTCACTTAAAAATCAACTCACTAAGTCCCTTCACTGGCATCATTGAGCTGGCATGTCAAGACCCATGTTGCTGGCACTGTTTTCTAATTCTGATCTTCTGGATTTGAGTTTCAGCCGTGCAGAATGAGTTAGAAAAAGCCTAGGCAAGTGCTGCTAACAGATTACTGATGGAGGAGCATTTCAGGTTGTCATTTTCGGCTGCTGAGAATATGGAGAATGAATTTATGCTCTATCGTGCGCCAAGCCACAAAACAGAATTCTGGAATTTCATTAAAGCTGCATAAACCCAATTTCCATTCTGGTGGTGCAATCTCAGGACCGCTGAATATGAAAGGCAAGAAAGTAGACTGAAGCATTGGTTTAGAATGGATATGTGGGGAAAAGGGGAGATCAGAGGACAGACTTTCTGCTACATATTTTCCAATATGTCAAACAGGATGTCTTTATATTGCATATTATTGGGTCATACAAGTTACGTTCTTATGTGCGGTGCTTGAATTTGCTCCTGCGCCTGCTTTTGGATATCTACTTAAAAACAGCAGAGCTGTGAGGTGAAAAATTTATTATATAATGAATTGGAATCTATATTTTTCTGGTTCACACTACCATGGAGCAAAGTATATTATTTTAACATATTCTAACAAAATTATGTCAGACTAAAAAAGAAATATAAAATTGATTTCAAACAAGACTAACCTTTGGAGATTAAAGTTAAATGTTTTAACTTATGCCCACTGGAGTATCGAGTAAGAAGTGCCTTAAGTTATTTTTTATGATTTCCCCATGCAGGTAAAAATGAATGCATACGGAGAATTGATACCAGCATTGCTGTAGATCAAAGAGAAAACTACTGTGTGTGTGTGTGTGTGAGAGAGAGAGAGGGAGAGACAGAGAAAGGGAAGGAGAAAGAAACTCATGGAAACATTGCAGACTGTTCATTTTTTATGCCCTTATTTTCACATCCTACAACCACAACCCAGAAAGATCAATAATTTAATCATATAAATTCAAGCTAGATAAATTCTTATTGGTCTAGAACTGTCACAGTGAATAATTATTTGTAGGGTAGTTTAGTTTTTAAATGATCATAGTTAAGATTTCCCTCTCAGCTTTCAGCGGGTTTGTGAGTACTTTATTTATTTTTGTGTTTCATTTGGTTTCATGAGGACTCCATAAAAAAAAAAAGCTTGATTAAAAAAATGTGTCTAGCGTGAGTTATTGTAGTGATGCGTAATGCAGAATTATCATATTTCACATTACCGATGTATTAATTGAATGTACTAATTTTGAATGACCATAGTGTTCCAAAAATAAAAGATATTTAATGAAACTACAAAAATTCTAATATTGTATATAGAGTAATTTGAGTTCTTAAGTGAAAAGGAATATAACATCCAGTAAAAATAGGGATAAGTGACTAGGACATATGTTACATTACTGCATGGCTTTTAATGGCCTATAAGTAAAGCAATACCCTTTAAGTTTAGCAGGTTATAATAGAATACTCACTCACAGCTATAATCCAGACATTAAAAAAAAAATACTATTTCAGATAAATGACTACACTTTTTTGTATGAACACTTCAAAGGAGGAAATGTGGAAAAAATAAATATAAAGACGCTGTAGGTAATATTAATTATTATTCTGAAGGCCAAAGATGTTATTACTGGGCCCAGCCTGAGCATCTTCTTCTTCTTTTTTAATCCTAAAGTCTAATTCCACCAATAAGTTATGTGTGATTAGAGTGAAATATGGTACTTTTCTGAAAACATTCAATATGCATTTACAGTCGAAAAAGTGACATCTGGGCTTTAGGCTTCGTCCTTGAAAGATAACGTCTGCAAAAACAGATGTGCTTAATTACTTAATTATGATTTTCTGTCCAAATTTGATCTATCTGCTTTAACGGTTCACAAGGGTATTTGTAAGTGACCCATATCTGTTATTTGTGGGAACAGTCTTATGAAAATCCATCATTACAGTAGCAATAAAATGAGCAAACTAGCAGCACAAGCCTTCATCTTAAAGATTATTCCCTGTGGAAGTTCATGATTAGGGTGAATTTTTTTCTGGCACACTGGATGACGATGATGACAGGGATATATACATGCAGTAAAACTTAAAATTAAAATATGAGAAAGATTATTCTCATTATGGTCACATAGCCGTGTGCGTGATATGTGTTTGATCTACAGCCACATGTAGAAGTGGCTCAAATTTGATTTGAATAGATCAGATTATTATGTTGACACAGCTTTGTGTGTTATATTTAGACAAAAATTCAGATTTGTATCACTTTAAACATGAAATATAAGGCATGTTTGCTTCAGTAGGGTAACTTTTCCATCAACCTGGGTCAACAGTGCCACCTAGAGAGACAGTTCTCTTTTCTGGCTGTAGTTTACAAAGTTCATTTCAGAGTAAATAAATGTTTTCTCTAAACAAAATAGAACTTGCTCCTTCCCTTTTCCCAATATAACATTAAAAATCCTGTGTAAACAGTAAAGCCACAGGTAACACAGGTACCTTTAACATTCACTTTTGGATGTGTAATACATCAATCAGCAATGATAATAAATAATTGTATGTAATTGCCTTCTTAAACTGCTGACCACATTTTTTTTATTACACACTTAAAAACAATGAGCCACTTAACCTTGAAATGCATAACTCAGGTTGTTAGTGACCCGTGACCTCATTTCCCTCCTTTACCATGTCCACTTTTTATGTTAAGCCCTTAATATTACTCAACATTTTTGGTTTGAACACTTTATCAACAACAAAACGTTTTATTCTAACACAATTCGTGTACAAACAATATATGAAAATATAAAATATATATAATTATTTTTACTGAATTATTTCAGTATTGTGATTTACTTGGAGTGATGGTTTTATACTATCCAGAAAGTCTGTAAATAAATTTGTTTTAGATATGTGTCACATCACTACTGACCCAAAGTATGAGCCACCCATGCACCAGATTGCCCGAGGCTTACGGCCAGACTCCTTAAAGTTGACCATTTCAGTCCCAAACCCACTCAGGTTGTCTGCCCTTATCTTTATATAGATTTAACATTATTTGTTGCCTCTAGAACTTCAGAAGTGGCGTCGTTAAAGTGTGTGTGTCTAGGTGTGTGTCTATGTGCACATGATCCCTGACCTCCACCTCAGAAGTGAATTGCGCTCTGAGGTACTAACTCTTAGGAGTCAGAGATAAGAGATAAGACAGAAGAGGTCTTATGTAGACAAATTCAGCAGACAAGCTTAGACTTAAGCCAGACTGTGTTAATCCTGCCATTCTTTTTTGTCTCTTTTTTGTCTCACTGGCTTTTTACTAGCTTGCTAAAATCAGTTTTAGCATGCTTAAACAATGGTCTGCATTCCTTTTAGTTACCTGTAGTTACATAGGTTGTTCCATTATTGGTATTATTGTGTATACTATTATTGTTGCATGTTAGCTTTCTTCAACTAGTGAGATTGTAGCCGTCATATTTGCTTGCTTCATGACAAGCGTTTGTAGCACTGTAGTGTTTGTAAGTACCAGTACTCACTGCACCCTCATGTTTTTTTCTGTTATTCCTTCAAATAGTTTGAGTTGTTTCTGCACTTTCAATTCAATTCAATTCAATTGAATCCAATTCCATTTTTATTTGTATAGCACTTTTAACAGTAGATATTTTCTCAAGCAGCTTTACAGAAATCTAGATGTAGATTTATATTTATATGCCTAACGCACAAACCAGAGGTGGCAGTAGCGAGGAAAATCTCCCTGAGACAAGATGAGGAAGAAACCTTGAGGGGAACCAGACCCAAAAGCAAACTCAACCTCTTCTAGGTGATACCGGATAGTGAGATTATAAATCTACAATTCTTCTTCAACTGTTTATTGTAAAGTCAAACAGTACTAAATGTGAAAGAATGTTCAGTATGAACAGATTGTGAATAAAACTCCCGGGATGAACACAGGACACACTTTTTTATTACAGCAGCAGTTCTTAGGTACTAGTTTATAGTATCCAGGTGAGATTATCCACAACGCTCTTACATAAAAGGACTTATAACTAATGTCTGAAGTATAACTTTGAGAAAGAAAATGTTTCCTGAGTGATGTGCTTTAAACTTAAATTGGAGAAGGAGCAACCCTTATAAAAGTGTTCTAGAGACTTTTCAAGCCAGAGTGACTGAATCTAAGTTGATTCCCTGGGAGATGAGATCAGTCCACTGTGAAAGTGTTTCCAATCAGCGCTGGCTCAGCATGTCACCCAGCAGCCCCTGCAGCCGTCTTTCTAGGTTTATGGTGGGGACAGGCCTGAGCTTAACAGTCCCTGAGGCCCAGGTTCCAGGAACGGGGCCTTAGAATGCAGGACGCAGGTTTTATCACCAGAATAAATCCAAGTCTGTTTCTGCAAAACAGGGCCCCCTGATACAACGACTCAAACGACTGTCGCCAAAAAAGCAAACACCGCCCTCAAATGTCTGCCATCAATCATCGGTCAGAGCTGTGCGAACCCCAAGCAGACCTCATCCTAATTGATACAGCGCTCCTCACGTAAGTCGAGAGTGGGAGAACGGCAGAGCCAGACCTCCAGTTGTGTTCCTCAGGTGCACCAAACAGCCGGGGTCTGGAGAGGAGTGGCTTTGATTAAAAGCAGGAAACACGAGCTGCCTGTCCAAAACTTTGTTCACTTTCCAAATGCAGATTAGCAGAGATTTTCTTTCAAATCTCTTTTGGGTGCTGTCAGACTGCTAGTAGCCGACTATATAATCCCAAGCAGCGGTTACTTCAGTGTGCACCTGTGTACCCGATTTATATCAGAGTCCATATGTAACTCTAGACCAAGCATATGCATACATTCCTTTGTAAAAACGCAAACCGTATGCTAGTTTGTGTGGAATCCATTAAACTATCCTTTGCTGTATTAACCAGGTGATTTTTTTTTTTACATTGAAGACATTTTTCAAATGTCTTATATTGACAGTTATACTGGTATAGGTTATATAGGTTGTTCCAGTATAATATGAGACAAAAACAAAGGCACATTAAGCACATCACATGGTGATGATCCAGTATTTTAACCCTTAATATCCATGTGTAGGTAAATGGCTTCACTAAAAACACATGGCCTCTACTTAGGACTCCTCAAAGACTTTCAGCCTGTGTGTCCCCTTCCACTTGCGGAAACAGATGTAGGTAGAAAACAGGGGCTAATAGGATGCCTACTGTGATTGTAGACTTTTTAGTAGGCTAATTTGCAGAAGTCAAGCCCATATGATAGACTTTACTATGCCAGACATCTCTACAAAGTTTTAGCCAACCAGCTGTGGTACAAAGTGAAAATTCCCCAAGTTTACAAGCAAATACATGATCAGAAGTCCTACATATAACCATTCTGAGTTGACTGAATGTGGCTGTGCTATGTAGCACAAAAGAGCGTGTTGTGACCTAAACTTAACAAGGGGCTCAGTGTCAACATGTGCGTCTAGCAGAGTTATTCATTCAATAAAACAGCAGGGGAGCTTCTAAAAAAGTGCTCATTAGTGTCCTGGCTATTTATATATTACTTTGCTTACAACTTAAACAATTTTTGAACTTGGGTACATATGAAAGACTGTGGCAATATACAGCATATGTAATAATAAAAATAATAATAATGTATAGTAATTCTCACTGACACCTAAGGTTTCACATAATGTTATAGGGCAACAAGTCCTCAAAGCCACACTGCAAATGGTAGTGTTTTATATGGAAACTCAAGATTAACAAAAATATTTTTTCCCATTACATTGTATATTGAGTCTCTTCGCTCCTTGTAACTTTGTAGGGTTTCATACCGTTCTATCCTTAGATCTGATCAAACATTTAGTGTAGTAAAGTATAGGTAATAACGCAAGCTGTTTCCTTCTTGTTATTTACTTATGACAAGATGCTATGGGAAAATACAGATATTTTCTATACAATAGGACAGTCAATTATCAGTTGACTATTTGCATTCATACAAGTATTTTTGAAGGTGTATTTGATTTTTTAAAAAAATAAAATTGCATTAAATGATCTAAATAAGGCTTAATCTAATCAAATATGCATATAACTGCATACTTAATAAAGCTAAAATCTAGTCTTTGGGCTTCAAATATTTATTTCACTGTAAAAACACAACATTTCATCTATTAATTGGAGCCATAGAGCTTTTCATGTCTGAACTTTCCACTCACAGAACACATTATTATTAAAATTGTCATTAGATTAAAATTTATAGGCTGACTTGTTTTTGAGTTATTAAGGTTTGGATTAAACCCATTTAATTCAAGTGAGCTCATAAAAATATAATAACTTTGAAAATGGTGTTTTGTGATTTTTAGCATATAAAACCCTGCATATCTCCTGGCTCTGCTTCATGCACCTCATTTTGAGCTTAAACAACAAATCTAAATGTGAATTATTGCAGGTGATAGATGTGGTGTGGGGACATAAAGCAGCTGATGCACAAAACAGGATGAAAGTTGTATAAAAAAAAATGAATATTATTTTGTAGGGTGTAAAAATAGGACATAGTATATAGGAGAACTAATACAAAAACACATTTGTGTTTGGCCTGGGAGTATATTTATTTAATGAAAACCATGTCATTGTTCTTCAGGAACTCCTATACATCTTGTTTGTTTTCTTCCTCTAGAAGTCCTCTTCTTCATGTCCTGTGCTTAAGGGTACTTTCACACACACTGCAATTTTATGCAGTATTTCTGTCATTCCAATTATAGCGCATCACTTGGAGGGGTAAAGAGTAGGCCACAGCTTAAATTATGGAGGCACCTGAAGCATAACTTTTACCTCCCTTTTTCTGGCACTTCTCAATGTTCCAGGCTGGACAGTGTGCCTTGTTATAATTCACCTCACTGTCTTCACTTGGATTAGCAGCAGGGGTGAAAAGATTGGAGTCTCCACAGACCGTAAGAAGCCTGTGCCTTCTTATACACTGTTGAATTTTTAATTATATAGGAGTCATGCCTGCAAAAATCTGTGATTACACCACGTCGATTGCAGAGTGTGGACAGAATAATGTTATCCTGAGTTGCCAGTTTATTAGGTATGCCAAAGTAGTGACTAATAAATTGGCAACCTCAGATCTCAGATATAGTCCGACAGAGGGTCAGTGTGTATGGATTGATTTAGAAATATGAAATAACTGTTTTTTTTTTGTTGTTTTTTTTTTTAATTAATAATTTTATTTGAAATCGCTCAACCAATCTGCTTGAAGTCTGCTTGTCTGAGTCTCCCAATACCCAATATATGATTTAAGATGTTATGTGAGTTTCAAGAAAAAAACATTTTTTAAAGCATTTTATTTCAATTAGGTATTTGAAGAGTTATAATAATAATAATAATAATAAATAGACAAACAAAAAACACATAAACAAACACATAAATAAATAAATAAACATACATTCAATAGAAAAAACAAATAGATGAAATACTATAGTGTTACAATAATTATTTAAGACTATTAAGACTATTTTGTTTTATAATAATAATAATAATAATAATAATAATAATACAATTTAAAATCTCACCTTCAGAACACATATGATTTACACTTTTTGCTATATCTATTTCACAAAATGTCCCTAGAAGCTGTATGCTAACCTCATCCTGAATGTGGTTTTGGCTCCTCTTAATCTCTAACCTTTCTTTTACTATGATTATTGCTGCTCAACATCTGGAAGATATTGTCGAGATTTACCATCAGCCTCGTGGAACACTCACTTGATTTTAATCAATCTCTGGGCTATAGCCTTGTGGCTGCACTCATTTTAGCCTCATCAGTACCACGGTGACTATAAAGAAATATGGCTGCAAGCTCTCAGCTCCACGTGGCTCTTTATTAATAACTTCTCTCCTTTAAAAGCTCTGATTGCCTTTTCAGAAAAAAGGTGTTTTGATTGTGCCTGCCATTACTTAAACATTTTATACAACATCACTGATTCATTCATTCATTCATCTTCAGTAAGCACTGGATATGAGGTAAGAATACACTGCGTCACATATGTAATGCAAATTTAAACGATTAAATATCAAATATTAACATAGCACCTCTGTATGTTTTCAATGTTTCATTATTGGTGCTATTTTAATATTTGATATTTAATCTTTTAAATTTGAATACTTAAATATATCTCAGATTGGTCAAATTTTAAACATACAGTCAAAATGACCTTATTTTACCATAAAATTTCCTTTCTTTTTAAAGTTTTTAGAATTGGTTTCACAATGGCTGGTTGATAGAAATATCAGTTAGTGTATAGAAGGCATCAGATATTTATATATAAATATATAAATAAAAAAGTAAACAAAATGTATTTATTTAAACATTTATACATTTACAGAACTACATTTATAGTTGACATGAAACATAGAGTTGAATTAGTACAGCTCTAGCGGTGGGGTTTATCTTAGTAAATGATTACATTTAGTTTTGAGAATAGCCATTATTATTATTATTATTATTATTATTATTATTATTATTATTATTGTCAGTAAGAAAATATATCCATTTTATCTATATAACTGTATTAATAGCTGACCACTGCACCAGTTAAATGCTGCTAAGACTAATACAATAAGAAGTTATTTGGAGTAACAAGATCAGGAAATATTCATTATCCTGTGTGCAATGCAGAGCTGTTTACGTAAACTCTAAAAATCAAGTATATTGCATTTGGCTTATTATATGAACGAGGCCACACGGCCAATTGATATGAAGTTATTAGACTTGACAGTAGACATTTGTATGGGTGCGCATGCCGTTTTGGGAGATGAATTCATCTCTTTTCTTCAGCATTAGTATAAAACGAGTCTTGTCCAGTCTGTGGAAGCTGATGTAGGTTAAGACTGTTTATAGACAACATGCATACACTCATGCATCATTTAAGCATTCAGTTGTTTGTATTGTAATACAGTGAGGAAATGTGTAGCAGAAGAATGTATGACTGAAAAAAAGGAATCTAGGACAAACTTGGCCTAAGATAAGCAAGGGGCAAAAAAGAGTGTGCTGGAGTATTCAGAGGTCTTGAGGTCTTTTCCATAGCAACCTTTGCCCAGGGAGATTATCGACCCCCACAGCCTCCAATACAAGCAGAGTACAGACTGCAGGTCACATATGGCACTGACGCTCCAATCAGGAATAATCTGGATTGACTCAAGGGTCAGAAATTAAACTGTAAAGCTGTCTTCTACTAACGCTTATCTCACTTTTCAGACTATGTTATTGTTAATGGGTATGACTACAATTTATACAGAAAAAAGGGACAAATGGGATATGAAATCAGAAGAAATAAAAATTCTATAATTTTTATAGTTCCTCAATTATTTTTCTTTTAACTCTTTTGTGCATACTGTCCACACCTTTGGATCTCCAAATCACATGGTAACATGTAACATTACTGTAACTTTCTACACTAAATTTCAACTTATTAAAAAATATATTTGTTTCAGACTTCAGTGAACTCCTTAGCTTATATAAAGCTATTTTTAAAAGATAAAATTATAGATATAATAGATAGATAGATATAATATCTTAGACCTGAATGTTAACAAATATTGTTTATAACCACATTAGAAATTTTTAAAAATAATTTCAGGTATCATGTTTTAGTTTATTATTAATGGTATTCCTACAATGGACAATCCATTTATTTTTTACATAAGTGATATTTACTTGCAACAGAGTCCAAATTCACGACATGCAATTTTTATATAAAAAATACATTTAAATAAAAAATACATTTAATAATCTGGATATTTATTATTATTATTATTATTATTATTATTATTATTATTATTATTATTATTATTATACAAATGGGTTAAAGATCACAATGCATTTTTTCTCCCTAGTCTACTGTCCAAACCAAATAATTTAATTGGTCCTTAAATACTTTCAAGTCCACGAAACCCTCAGGGATTACAGAACTACTTTATTTCTTATTGCTACAAAATCCTTGCTTATTAGTTTCTCTATACTCTTGTCAAGTTCTAAATCAGTTTTAAATTTAAATAAAATTTAGAACTCTAATTCTAATAAGAATCCTTAAGGTTCTTTATTGATTCCTACAACTGAGTGTTGTATCAGAACAGGTTCCAAACTAGATCCTTATTAGGAGGCCAAGATCTATACAAAGAACCCTTTGAAGAACTCCAGAAGAGAACCTTTCGTTTAAGAGCGTACCTACAGAATATTTTGTAGTAGTTACTGAATTATATGTTTTAAGATATAACTGTAACAAGCCAGGTTTTGAATGACAAGCAATCATTAATTAGTAGAAAGTGAAGTACAAAGAAAAGCCCCAAGTCAGTCATCAATGCATTAAACACAGTCTTTGCAACTGTTAAGCGGACATGGTTGATCCTACAGAGACCACCCTTGGTGCTGATCAATCTCTTTGCCGTAGCCACAGAATCTGCTGCTCGGGGCCATTTTAATCATTGTTCAAAAAGCCCAAAGAGTGCTGAATAAGTGATGCATGACTGTAGCTGTTGCAGTTGGACTGAGAAGAGTCGGCGCACAGCAATATGGCAGTCGGTGCAGCCAGATGGACGGCCACACTATTAACTATTTGGCACTTGGCTAGCTGTGTAAAACAAAACCAGCCCCCTACTCATTTGAATAAGAGATTCTCAGTTGTCAAATTCTATTTTTCATACTACTGCAAATATGGCCAGTAAGATAATTACTGTAAACGCTAGACAAAAAAGTGCTTTATATTGCAGTAGTAGGCAGAGATGTAATCTAGCATTCCTTTCAAGGAGATCTAAGTGAAAAAAGTGACTTTGAACTTTGTTTTTATTCTTATTCTGTTCCACCCATATTAAATGATTTTGACTTTTTTATATCAGTATAATACTACTTGATGATTATAATGATTATCTTAATGTATGGGAAAGCAGCTTTCTCTTGAAACACTATGCGGCTGAAACATTTTTATTGCATAACTCTATTTTATTAGAGGCTTAATAGCACAACTGCTTCTACCGCTCTGTGAGTCATAAAGGATGAACCACGCAGGAAAGAAACATTTCTGAAGGATTTAAATGTCATGTTTCCGAGCTCTATTACTGAACGTAGATTATACTGTAGCCAAGCTACATGAGTCCATTTGAAAACTGCAGAGATTTCAGTGCCATATGCGTTTTTTATGCATATAACCCCATAATCAGTGCTTCTCGTTGCTGTGAAATTTTACTTTAAGTCAAATATGTTTTACAACCTGTATCTGACAATGCAATAATACTGTGATAATAAAGTACTAAATCAAAACAATGCTAGTTGATAGTATATAATCTGTGATAGCTCGGAGTGGTTATTCACTCTCCCCTCAGCCTTGTATGCATTCATATCAAGGCATTATACATAATTATTCATGAAAAGCATGACTCTTTATACAAATGAACTGGGATTTAGGAGGTTGAGGGTGTCTATTTCCTTCATGGATAACAGTGGTGACAGTGATTGTTAATTTAATTTATTGTATGACATCCTTAACATTAACATCATGCAAGTGTGATATTGTAAAACTTTTTTTTTTTTTTTTTTTTTTTTTTGTTAACATAATGTCACTAATGGCCTGAGCTTAAATTTGATTATTACTTGTTTAGGCCTTAGAATGACATCAATATATCAAAGATAAATGATACATTAAAGCCTATAAACTAGTAAAATTGTCATTTTGCTTTAATGATCTGTTGTATACACATAGTATTTAACAGTTGCCTGAAGGAATACATTTTGAAATGAAAGCACTTCTATCTATCACAGTGTGAAACTTTATTACATCATTATTATTATTATTATTATTATTATTATTACCATGATTATCCTATGCTATAATTTGCTTTTACATCAAATTATAATACCTAAATTGGGGGCGCTCTGCTGCCTCGTCCGACCCAGCCCAAGTTTTACCTTTGCAGCTCTTTAAGACCTGACAGCATCCATTTTTTGAACGTGTTTTAGGTTCTTTCTTCGATTGTTTGAATGGTATTTAGATTTTTTTCTGTCTTCCACATCACATGGAATGTTATGCTTGCCAAATCCAGATGTACTTAGAGAAAAATAGAAACACTAAAAATAATTAGATTAATGAGAAATGGCTTGTTAGCTGAAAAATAATGAGCAATGCGTCAAAGTCAAAGAAAAGAAAAGAAAAATTGCTAAATTGCCTCAAGTATGTGGGATTTTCTGACACCATATTTTTTCTTTTAAAGTATAGTGCCCAAACCAAACTATTTTTAGTTGTTTGTTTGATTATTACATTTTGAAAAATCCACAAGGCCAGTGTTTCTGGGATAGGCTCTGGATCCAACATGACCCTAACCAGTAAGGACTTAGTGAACATGAATGAATGAATATTCAATTAGTTTCTGCAGAAATATACAAACAAAAAAATGTATTAGATTATTTAGAAATAGATTGTGAGCAGATTAAACAATGTGCAATACGCATATCAGTGCTAAAAGCACATCAAATAAATTCTTCTGTTTCTAAGCAATAAAGGAAATATTTGTGGTTCTTATTTTCCTGAGTTCTCGACCTAAATGAAGCCCTCTCCACACAAAGCCTGAGCTGAAGAAAATCCTCTGAAACATTTCTTTCGTTCAGAAAAAGGAGAGCGAGCTGGTAATAATCACGGGTGACTGGATTCTCACCTTTTTCGGTGAGTAAGGTCTCAACAGAAATCTTCAAAAAAATAGGAGTAGGAGGAGGGAGTGGGTGGCTTTTTTTTAATAGACAGATGTGAATGTCTCTTGGAGGCGAGTTTTGAGAGACGAGGTCTGGTCTAACTGCTCTCTGCCCTCCTGCAAAAAATTTCTCCTCAGAACTCAGACTCCAGAACCAGACGGTTGATGACCTTCTCTTCATTTTTGTGGAAGGGGAGAGAAGTAGTCGGCAGCTGTAAAGATAATCTCTTTCAGAACTTTCCGGAGTGATTGAACTTTTCACATGGATCACATGAGGGATGTTCAGAGAGACGCCACTGGAGAATGGTTAACATTTGAACTGCTGTTGAAACATATTATTGTAGACTTACTAAATGGACTGAGGTATAAAAAACTTTTTTTGTAATGTACTTGTAGGTCTTACATTTAGTCCAACACTAGTACACATCTTTTTCATTATTACTTTTGCTTGCACATCATACTGATTAAAAAAGAAATTCCAAGATCAGAAAGAATGTGTTAATAATGACTTTATTCTGAGAACTATTCAAAGCACAAGACTCAATATCGACAGGTTTATATATATATATATATTGCTATGCTTAAAGAGACCAAAATTTGGGTCTGAAGATGTTCATGATGTTATGTGTGTAGATTGATAAACCTAAACTTGAACTTAACTTCAACCTGACCTCAACCCAGCACCAAACCCTAATTCCTACCGTGACCCTAGAACTACAACTTAAGCATGACCTGTCACTAACTATAGCCATAAGCCTAAACAGAAGCCTAACCTTAACCTCAGTAGCCTCAAACACATGCACACTCTCAGAAACACACCAAACACACCATATGTGCACACACACCTGTGCAAATATGGGGCAGTTCCAACAGCATTACCACAACCACACACATCTTTTAATGAATTTTGTTTGTCTTTTAATGGATTCTGTTTGTCCATTTTCAGCTGCTGTATTTAATAGTTCATTTACAGCAATAATATAAAGGCTTATAAATGCACATGAATGCACGTAAGTAATAAGGCCTAGCAATATACCAGATGTGCTTGTTATTGCTCTTTACAAATTCTTTGTTTTGAGGGCAAAAAAATCCCTCCACATTAGTTTGAAATGTATTGGGCACACAGATAATGGAAAATGAAAAGCTTAGTAGTCACTGAGCAAGATGGTGCTTTCAAGTGCAGGAGAGCGTACAGTAAATGCATTCATTTCACAGTCATGCAATCCTGTACAGGGCAACCTCTGGGCTCCAGTGTTTTAGGGAAGCATCTCATCCAAATTGAGGAAGGAGAGGTGGCAAAGGAAAGGGCTTTGATTCTAATGCAAGCTGAAACCCCTGCTAATGCTGCTGCTCCAAATGGGAAAAATTGACCTTACCAGGAGAGGTGACACACGCCTGCACTCAGAGCTGCTTGAGACGGGGCTAAAGTGGAACGTTCTCGCCCAAGCCCTGAGGCCGAACGAATATTTCATGAGTAATTTAATAACTGGAACATAACGGGTTCCCCTCTCAGGAGATAAGGGGCAGAAGCAGACAGCATATACTAGAGAGAGGGGTGGGGAGGAAGCGGGGATGGGGGGGTGATATTGAGGTAGGAAAGAAGGAAAGAGAGCTGTGTTTGCAATTGTGCAAGCCTGCTAGGCGTAGGGCTGACCACCTGTCACCCTGCAGCTGCCCTCTCTCTCCAGGTCACTAGCCAACCTCAATCTGTTTTCAGCTAATGTGGACTGGACAGCAATGGAAAAAGCATGTGATTTATCAGAATAATGAATAAACTTTGTCTTGAAGGTTTGCCATAACCCTTAAGAGCCGTTCACAGTAGCTATCCCATTGACGTAGGCCATATTGTTTCATGTATAGTAATTTTAATATACCCATACACATACTGTCTACAGACCGGTGTCTCTGTTATGCTGTTGGAGAAATTTTGCTGCCATGGTTTGAGTCCCCTTAGAGGGAAGGTTAGGGTAAATCAGTACAAAGTTCTTCTGAGTGATCACTTTTATCCTGTGATGAAACATTTCTGTCCTGACGGAAGTGATCTCTTCCAGGGTGGCAATTCCTCCATCCACAGGGCACGAGGTGCAACAGTGCTCTCCACCACCATCATCAAAACAACAACTGAAGGATTATCTTTTAGAAGAATGGTATTCATTCCCCCAGTACAATTCCAGAGACTTGTACAGACTCTGTGCCAAGGTACACTGAATCTGTTCTGACAGCTTATGGTTGCTCAACATTTTACCAAGGCACTTTGTTTTGAATTGTATGTTTAAATTATCGTCTGTCTGTATCTTATTTGCAGTACAAATAATATTTTTATACTGACGCCATTATATGATGAGTACACAGGAGGGGGTAGTCCTGTGGTCCTGAAGAATTGAAAGCAACATAGTTGCTTAATAAGTCACAATATGGTTGTTTTTATTCTCTAACAAGCCTAAGACAACACTACAAATTATTGTTTGCTGATGATTGTAATCAGGTATGTCTCTAATAGCAACCTAAACTAACCTAACCTAACCAGGTAGTGCTTAATTCCTAACAATAATGTTATTGCAGGAAGTTACGTTAGACAGTGTTAGTGAACTAACTTAGGAAGAAAAATACAAAGAAAGAAAGAAAGAAAGAACGACTTCTTTTGTAGAATTTGTCAGACCTTGTCTTCAGTCCAAAACAAGTCCACATGTGTCTGACTGTGTCTGTGAATGTGCACAGGCATCAAAGCATATATATATATATATATATATATATATATATATATATATATATATATATATATATATATATTACCTTTTAGGTAACATTCATCAAGCTATTATAATATACACTTAATGATTCTCAAGGGGTTTAAGATTCTTAATTTTTTTTTTACATTTTTTTTTTTACAATGTTTAAGATTTAAAATTTTAAATTCCTTCAGTGTTTTTAAAGTATCAGCAGATACTGTAAAATTACAGGTAAAGAATTCATTTAACAGGTAAGGAATAAAACACAACAGAGCATGCTATTACCACCCTGAAGTTGATTATTTTTCAATAACAGCACATCCAGAAGAGTTTTATTCCTCTCATTCAAAAGCAATTTGACAACTTTATAATGTTTAATTTATTAATAAACAACACATCATACATTGAACTGTTTATAGTTACATTTAATGGAACGCAAGACAAGTTAGTTCCTGTTATCACTTATGTTGTAGAAATAAATAGTCATTCCCTCATCTTTTTTTCTCCCCCATTAAACAAAAAAAGAAATGCAGCTTGTCATGTTAGCAAGAAATCAGAAAGTGCAAAGTCTGTTATGCTGAAGTCTCTCCCATGTAATGATCTCAAAACTTATTGATCTTTACAAAGCACTGACACCGGAGACTCATAAAAACCCATAAAAACATCAGTAGGCTTAGATACAATTTGTGCAGTTTTATGAGGACTACAAGTGAGCTGGTATTACTGGGCATCTTTTGCATGCAAAATAAATAAATATTAAATAAATAAAAGTGTCTGAATACTTATTTCTGTATACACTGTATACTACTGTATAATATACTGTACACTACTGTATACTATCTACCATTGTTAGAACTGCTATCATACAAAATCAGTCAACATCTTCAGATCTGTCAACATCTTCAGCTCAACCAGAATCAACAGTGCTATGGTAATTTAATAATTATTGATAATTGCCATTCATTTAAATGTTGGTTGATTAATTAAATGATTTGCAATGTAATTTAAATACCATATTTTTTTTCTATGTGAATTTACAGATTTTTTTATAGTGTAACCCCATGATCACTATCACTAACACTAACTGAGCACATAAAGTTCATGTTGAGATAAACATTTTTACTGTTCCACTTTTAGTAAAAAACTAAAATGGGCCATATTGAGCTGAACAGAAGTCCTGCAGGGTCTTGCTGCCTGTCTCCATAATGGGAGGCATTACTGTAAAACAAAACAGGCAATCCAATGACAGCAACTCCCTTGTCATGTACACACTGCCTTGCATGGATGATGCCTGATAAACATGCCATGCTATATTCACATCCAAACAGTGGAAAACGGAACCAATTATCTTTTTGATGGTCTGCTTGATAGAGCTGAGTTGTTATGAAGCAGAATATCTTCACAATCATTATAATATTATAATTTGTTATAACTATGTATAGAGTAATAAAGTATAGATTAATAGCAGTGCTAAACCAGATTTTCTGGAAAGACCATAATTACTATATCATATTTACTTTAAATTAGCATATTAATGATTATTTTGTAATGCAAATGATAGTATTAAACATTTTCAAAAGCTATTCAGTGTAGCTTGCTATCTATCTTTTAAAGCTACAAATGGACTAACACCTTCTTACATGTCAGATTTTCTAACCAAATATGCTCCACATTGATGTCTCCACAAAGATCCTCAAACACAGGATTGCTTCTGTTTCAAAGAACAAAACACAACAGAAATGATGAAGCTGCTCTTAATGTATATGCTCCCAAACTGTGGAACATCCTCCTACAAGACATATGACATGTATCATCAGTTAGCAATGTTAAAAAGCATATTATTATTATTATTATTTCTTAGAATTTCTATTATTTCTGTTGCTCTCTGTTTTCTGCTTCTTCTCCTATGCTGTTTATATTTCCATTTTTATGTAAAGCTGCTGTATGTTGTATAGCTGCTTTTTAATATGTGAAACATCAATCTAGAAATTTCACGAGTGTCATTTTACAAAGATTTGGCAGCAATCGTGATTTCATTTTTCTCATCTGTGGCTGTGGTTAAGATTTTGGTCGTCCTGTTTAGAGATCAAGTGTGACTTAAGGCATCTGTTCTATGCAAATCACAACAGTTGATGAATGTTTGGGAGGCCGCAGGAGATGACCTGCCATGGCACATCAGCTGCCCTGTGAGTAGATGGAAATGTTTGCAAGCAATCCACCCAGGTATTCTAGCTGACTGTAACCCTGTATGCCACACTAATCAAAGAGAATAAAATTTGGAAGCAGTGTTGTTGAGCAGCAGTGTCATATGTTTGAAGGTTTGCATAATGTGAAGGATTATGCTCAGTGTTTTGACCCCAATTTAAATGCACACTTTCATTCTCAGAATGCAATCTGGTGTTCCACATCCTCTCCTGTCACCCTGTAACAGAAGAGTTCTTAAACCTTTCGCAGCCAGGGAAGCCTATGAATGTGAAGAAAAAAAATCCAGAAATCGGTAGAGATTTAGTTTATGAATCTAAAACCGACTATTCAAGTACGAGGCTCAATATTTAAATGTGTGCAGTAAAATTCCGGCTATTAAAGCCCCAGAGCTTTTCATTCCTAAACACGGAACACAATTTAATTAAAATTGTCATTAGATATAAGTTGATATTATTTAAACCCATTCAATTTAAGTGACCAATCAAACAGGCTGATAACTATATAATAACTATAATAACTTTGATAATGAAGAGTTGTAATTTATATCACTGTACCAAAATAATCTGGATCTAATCTGACACACTTTGTATTTTTAAAATTTGTCAATCCAAGCTGACAAAAATAATAACCTCCTTCTCACTTTTATATTTATATATCCCCACAATATTATTATTATTATTATCATTATTATCATTATTATTATTATTATTATTATTATTATTATTACTGTTGTTGTTGTTGTTAAGACAACTCACATGCTCCTGGCTTCTAGTCTAATATTTAAGTCTTTGAAACAGATTTTCAGTTCACTCTGTTTCCTGTGCATCCCTCGAGGCAGTTATATGGGTCAATGGATAAGCGGTAAGAGATTGCCCTGGTCATAGCTCTATGCCTGCATCCCACTGTTTTCCTCCTCAGACAGCCATGGGAAGCAGCAAAACTGCTCTCTCATCAGCATGTCACCCAGCCGTTTTGTTCCTCCAGGCATATGGGGGTATTTTCAGCTCCCTCGGCTGAGGATGCACTGAAGCTGCTGACAGATAAATCGATGACTGTCAGTGTTCTTGTCACACCCTGAGCAGCTTGGGAGTGTGGCAACAGGAAATGGTTGAAAGACAGCCGAAGAGGTGTCGCATTAAGACATGGAGGATGTCGGTGTTGGGAAAGGGCAAAGGTCAAAGCAAGTGGGAATACTGCTGACACGGTGAACACTTGTGATATATGAGGTAGAAATTGTACATGAAAATGCAAAATAAACATTAGTGTCTCATAGCCATAAGTCAGTGAGACTGAATTTGCTTCGGCTTACTACTACTATATGTTTCAAAAAGCTCTGGATGACTAAAAACCTTAGACATAAAAAAAACACTGGAATTTACTATTATTAATCTCTCTTTAGTTTTTATGGAAGTTTGGGGCATTTCTAGAAATGAACTGTTTATAAATCATCATACCATGTCAAAATGTAATTTTTTGATAGCATTATTCTGCTTCTGGTGACCCAAACCACTTGTATTATATACTGCTACTCTTCTGTTTAAACATTTTAAAGCTTTCTCCTCTCTACTTAAACTTCAGTTGTGCATGTCAAAAGAAGCGTGCATATAATCTCTTTATTAAAGAAAAGTAGAAGTGCAGGCCAACGTCAACCACACCAGATTTGTTTTGATTCAAACTCACTTAGGGTTAGATGTGCCCTGTCCAAAAGAGCCTCCTTCAATCTTTCCCAATACTATTTTGAGTGTGTTTATTCCAAAATAATTTCCCATTCTGCTTTCCCTATAAAAACCGGGGTTATCTTCAATCCAGGCTTTTTCATTTTGCTACTTCTTAAAGAAAAGTAGAGGGGATAGACATTTAGACTTCCAAACATTATTTTTGCAACCAAATTCTAACCATGTTACAAAGGGAGATGCAAAGTTAATGATGGTATATGAAAGTTTTTGTTTCTATACGAGAAGGAAAAATTAGTGAACCTGAGAGAACTAACTGTACTGAATAATGGCCTAAACAGCATCTCATATCCTGCTGTGCATGAATATGTCTTGAGTTTGCTATAGGTGTGGTCAGCCTTCTTCTCCCTTCTCCTCCTACTGAGTTTCCAATGGTCTGAATCAGCGCTCTGAGACAGAGGTTAGTGACTGGTGGAAACTGCCCTCTTGAACTCTGGGATAATAGTCAGTGCCTGTCAATTTTCCTCCATCGCCCTCCAGCATTTCTGCCTGTTTAATCTAGGTCAAAAGAGCAAGCAGCTACTGCTTGGAAGTCCCCAGTGCACCACTGAGCCCAGCTTACTGTAAAATCAATGACTTGAGTAGAATAATTAACATATGCAATTAAGAAGTGATTGTTACAAAGAATGAGATTAAAATCTTCTGCCATCCAATAAAGACTCCACTGGTTTAATTAACACCTATTCACACTGACCTTGATTGGTATTTGTATTTGGTATCCGTAAACATAACAGTATTCGATTAAATAATTTTACTGTGCATTTTGATTATGCACACAATGGCCTATATCTTTACTAACAATCATATTTAAAGTTTGTAATTTTGACTCATCTACCACTAATCACCTAAAAACCCTATCACAATATAAATGAACACATTGTCAAGTCACTTTCCTCCAACAACCTTCCTCTGTTGAATCTATGGATTGTGAGGATGGCTTAACTTCTGAATATAAACCAATGTAGCACATATAGAACTCAAACCATATAAAGATGATGTCTACTCAGAGATGCTGCATAGCAGAGAGGTTTTTATTTTAGTACTAAGTGTTGTTTGGATGGGGTAAGATTTCTGTGTGATAAGTAATTTTGCTGGAGGAAGTCAGTACTTATTATGATTCATTCACACAGGATAAGAGACCTTTGTAGAAATCATAAAGATGGGCATGTCTTCATGCTGTATGCATGGTCGACACACTAAAAGTTCTATGTGTACTATGTGCACACATTTTAATACAACCTGACTGTTTTGAACTTATTATAATCTCATGTATTAGGGCTTGTGTCCACACAAGTTGCACTTGATCATTAAGAGGCGACATGCCCAATACATATATGCACATTTAACACATTTGTCAAGCAGACACCATTATCCAAAGGGACTTGCAATTGAACTGAGCAAATGAGGGTTAAGGGTATTGCTCTATGGTGTAACAGTGACAGTTTGGTGGTGACAGGATTCAAGGACCAACTACTGTGATCAGTAATCCAGAGCCCTAACTGCTGAGCCACCACTGCTATAGCTGTGCTTGGTTATTGGCAAGCTTATTGCCAAGGCATGTAGTTCTCCCACTCTTTTTGCTGAAGTGAGTGCTAGCAAAAGGTAGGTAGTCTTTAGAGTGAGCATGCTGCATGGGCTCATAATGGGAGGTGTTAAGGGTACAAGGGTGAGATCCCATGCTGGGCTCTTTGGGTAGTGTGGTAGATGAAGAGGCCTTGCTCCCTTCAAGAAGGCTCTGACAAGTTTATGAACCCCCAGTGAGAAACCATCCACGGTGTTGAGAACTGCTACAATGGCTGCCATGCACACCTTCAACATAGACTTTCAGCTGTCTAACAATCCCTGTAGGAAGACTAGTACTCTAAAACAAGCAGTGCATTGGAGCCAGATGACTGAGTGCGCATCATTTGTGGATCAGTGGATCAGCGACCAGTGGCGGTATACTGAGGGAGACCTTTCAACTGCATTAACTGTGCTAGCCACAGGCACGCATGTCAAGAGATTGAGGTGAGCCCACACTGGCCCCTTTATATGTATTAGCAGAACCATGCTAGTGGCACATATTCACAGGCCCTCAACTTGCACACAGCTCGGAAGTGATACTTAACAAGGCTAGCAAGCTAAAAAAGAAACCCAACTCAAGCTAGTAGCCAGTAACTAGCTAAGAAGAGATGAAAGAAGATGATTGGAGTCTTTCACCAGCTTTGGAGGACAGGTTACCTGTAGCTCTGACCACAGTCACAAGTTGTTATACAGTATAGAAAGCTCCAAGGTACACTTGAGATGTATGTATGAGGTGAAAAGAAGGGAATGATGGCTGTATGACAATGGTCCCTGGACAGTTTTGATGTAGTCATGGAAAGAAGGACACTAAACAAGCTACTGTCCATGTAATGTAATGCAATTTTTGTAATTTGGTAAATGTAAATGTAATTTTTTACCAACAGCAATCACCCTGTACAACAACTCATTACTGTGCCGGGACATTATTGTACATTAGAGCCTATTCCTTGATTAAGGAATATCTGTTTGCATTTTTGCACTTGGTGGCATTCTGTTTACTTCACTGCTGCTAACTCACTATATAATTGCACTATACAACTTATTCTGAATGCTTTGCTGATCATATCTGTGTTGCTGCTGTTGTTACTACTTGCACTGTCACTTACTCAGTGGACTGGTGTTTACAGTTACATTCACTTTATTTTTACTACTGTTTATAATCTACTGAGCTACTACTTATTTTATTACTCTTGATTATTTCTTACTGTAAACACTATTCTTTTGCTGTAATATGTGAATTTTCCTCTGTGATTAATAAAGTGATCTATCTATCTATCTATCTATCTATCTATCTATCTATCTTCTGCATACATGAGCTCACAGATGCCTGTGATTGGCTATTGTCGGTGTGATTGACAGGGGAGAGAGAGCCTGCCATCCCTCCCACCCAGAGAGCAAGGATGATTTTCCTATCTTGGCTCCCAGCCATGAATGGCTGTGGCTTATTTGGAATTCAAATTCATGATCTCCCACTTTTTTTGTTGTGCCACTCAGGAGCCATGTATTAACTTACATTGTTAGTTTGTCAAAATTGCTAATGGATTACACATATTAATGCTGAAGTTAAGTTAGGTTTAATGTTAACATACGCCTTAAATTTAGTTAAAGGAAATAAATGTTTCTCTACTGAGTCTTGGTTTCTGAAATGAGGCCTTTCAGAAGTTCTACCTGATAGTGGGGAAATCCCTATTATTTAATCACTATCTGTGATTCTTCCCCTCTGTTGAGTGGTTGTCTCATCCTGCTACCTGGTCTTGCCAGAAAAAGCAGACTTGCTAATGCTAGCATTAGCTTGTTAATGGTGTTTGTTAAGCTTACCATACATCTGAGTTTTAATTTCACATAATGTAAGCTGGTCATTTTTGTATAGTTGCAGTGAAGATCAACAACATGTTGCTTTATGGAGGATATGGTTTGTTGATAGTATTACATCGGCAGTCTGAAAGACTCACAACAGAGGTTATACTGGGTACAGAACAAAGCATTTTGGCATGAAGACAGGCTGGGAGATTCAATGTTAGAAGTTGATTCATCTCAGATGGTGGGGGAATCCCTTCAACCAAAGCGTGAATTATAGCAATCAACAGAAAACATCCTGGGTCTTAAACATTTTGCTTCAGAATAACACTAAGATAAAATCAGAATCTAACACCATCATGTATATTTAATACTCATATTTATTGGGACCAACTGCCATATGTTTGATCAGAAAACGTAAAACGTAAAGAAATTGAAAAAACTGACCAAAAAACTGAAAAAAACTGACCAAAATGCTGTTATTATCGCATATAAGCAAAAGCATTGGACCAGACAGTAGGCTCTAATGGCAACTTAGCTTTAATTTGGTGCTAAAAACCCAAATACTGGGTTAACATAATACGAAATAACCCAGCAAAATGAACCAGCCCGCTCAAACCAGTGACTGGATTATGTAAATAACCCAGTATTTTTAGAGTGTACAGAAAAGTGAGCAGAACTCTATGGAACTGAGAAGCTCTGAATTTGGCTGGGGGAGTACTAATTTCAGGCCCAAAAGATTTTAAACAAAAGCCTTAAACTAAGAAACTAGTAAGTACCTTCATTTCACATATGAAACCAAAAGATATTAGTCTATGCCAGGAAGAAAATCCTCAAGCCAGAGTTTTCTTTTTCCAATTAAACTAGACCTAAATGAGCATGTTTAAAACATTCTCAGTGTTCAATGTTGTTATTATGCTTTTGGGAAGTTTACAGCTGATCTGATGAAAAGCCACAGTTCTCTTTGTAGATGGAATGGTTAAATAGGCTGCACATTTTTAAAACATTATGCTAAGGTTTATTTATAGTCTACAGTATGCTTGAATGTTTTCTGTTAGAAGTAAATGGATTGAAACTATGCATATAGTGAAGCTAGAGGAACTGACGGAGGTGTTAGCTATCCACATAAATCATCATTTGCTTGTTGAGAGGCAGTGTATTTCAGCTGGAGCAAAGACTTCAGCCAAATGTACTGCTAGATTCTACATATGATTTTGGAAATGGCTATAATGCTTGCTGATGTCAAGTAAAGTATTTATCTTTGTTTGGTGACTGAGGTCAATGCAGGAGGTCAACAGGAGCACAATTCAGTAACAATAATATACCATATAGTCCCATAAATATTTGTGAAGCTGTATAGTTTGCATTATGGTTTCATAATCCAGCACATTTTATTTGAAATGAAACAATGACTATGTGGTTAAAGTGTTGAATGTCAGCTTTAATTTGTGAAGGAGATGTATAGGAAATGTGGGGTTTTTAAACACAGTCCCTCAGTTTCAGGGGGTGCAAAGACTGTTAGCTGCTTAGCTACACTATACAGCAAAAGTCTGTGGACACCTGACAATCACACCCATATGTGGTTCTTCCCCAAACTGTTGCCACAAAGATGGAAGCACACAATTGTATAGGATGCCTTTGTATGCTGTAGCATTAAGATTACTCTTCCCTAGGACTAAGGGGCCCAAATCTGTCCCAGCATGACATCAACATGACATGCCCCTGTGCACAAAGTAAGGTCCATGAAGATATGGTTTGGCAAGGTTGGAGTGAAAGAACTCGAGTGTCCTGAACTTCACTGAACACCTTTGTGATGAATTGGAACACTGACTACACTCCTCCTCAACCAACATCAGTGCTAGACATCACTAATGTTCTTATGACTGAATGGGCAGATCCCCCACAGCCATGTTCCAAAATCTAGGGGAAAGCCTTCCCAGAAGAGTGGAGGTTATTATAAAAGCAAAGGGAAACTAAATCTCAAATCTTCTGTCCACAAACATCTGGCCATATAGTGTATGTCTTGGCCAAGTGATTAATTCATCACTAATTCATATTCAACAGAGCTAACAAAAAGTATTCAGTTGATTATAGATGTGACATTTGCATCGAAAGAAGTATGCCTGGGTAATAAATGTCCAAAAAAAAAAAAATAGGATGCACAAGATAGAAACTACGAGTAAGCCTCAAAAAGGTTAAAGTTCACTAAAAAATACATAATAGATCCGAAAGGGACTAAGATTAAACTGTACCAAAATAATTGAAAGAAAATACGGATTAAAAGAGATTTTACCCATTACCTAAAACACCTTATTTAAATTGTAAGACTGCCACTACTTGTGTTCACTGTTGATTTGATTAATTGTTTACAGGATTAATTGTTAACTGGTGACAACCCATCTAATGGTTCCAAACACTAAATGGTACTTCACTTTTTGGCTGGACATTAATCTACAAGACAAATGTGGTGAGTGGTAATTCTTTCTTCATGACAACAATGAACTAATACTATTAAAGCAATTAGTAGAGTTTTCTGTTGGCAAAAAAAAAAATGCTCCTGACTGATCAAATCAATCACCCGACATAAACGCTATTTACTGGGAATTTCAGTAACTGAAGACAACAAGGCCTTAGAACAAGCCAGAACAGAAAACGTTTTCATTAATGGTTGCAGATCTTACCAAAGAAGATACTGACACTGTGTTTATAGGTGGCAGATGTCAGGTGGCAGTTGATAGCAGATGATTTGTGTAGAGGAAATGCGAAAATGTTTTTCGAGTTTACAGTGCCTTGCATAAGTGTTCACCCCCTTGAATTTTTCCACATTTGTAGTTCTACAGTCTGGAACTGATATGGATTTAATTGGTATTATAGACCATGAGTCTACACTAGGCACATAATATTTATAATATACATAATATTTAACTGGGGAATGTAGTTTGCAATATTATTTAATAAAATTTTTAAATAATATTGCAAACTACATCCCCCAGTTAAATATTATGTGTATTGTAGATTCATGGCATTATATATATAATATAATATAAAAATTTTATATATATAAGTTTAATATATAAGTTTGATTACATAAGTAATCTCCCCTGTTGGTGTGAAACCCATAAATTAGTTCTGATGCGCATAATGATATTTGATATGTAATCCCAGTTAAGTCCTTTTTGGTTCTAGATTCTAATACTACAAAATGTGAAACAGTTCAAGGGGGTGAATACTTATGTAAAGCACTGTATTTTAATTTGTCCAATTATATTTGGCCACCTGAAATTGAAGGAAATATACAAAGAATCATAAAAATGGCTGTGATATGCTTCACTCAATATAGATGGTAACCTACTTGAATTAAACTTGAAACTCTTAAGCACTTAAATCTTACATCTTAAATCTTCCAATCCAGTGTGCTCAAAATAACCAAAACTGAGTAACTGTCTAATTACTTATTGATTCTTAAGAGAATGACATTTGGAGGAGTCCTCCATCAACTAGGCACCTGAGAAAACAAAGCTCATTCTTCCAGTCAATGTGTTCACACATTTAGAGCAGTATGAAAATTTTTCACTCAGTACATACACAGTACATTAAAAATCATATTTCTGAGAGCACCCTGAAGGTCCAAAACTGGCAATACTGGATATTAGAGCAATGGCGTCATTAACAGCAAAACACACTAAATCTGAAGAAGCACAGATGGAATTTCCACTTCTTTGCATTAAACAAATCAAACGTCAGTCTCCACCTCTCATATTCACAGAGCTGTGCTTCGTCAGAAAGATTTAATAGCAGTTCTCTGACCTAGATTGGGCTATGCTGCTTTGGTTCATGGACTCCTATGAAATAGGCTTGTTTACAGATGCCCCTCACTTGGCTGTGGTTTGAAAATAGGTCATAGGTCACTGCAAATCAATGAATAAGGCAGTGTGTGAGAGCCTCAGACAAGAACAAAAGTGGCCCAATCTGTTTATCCCAAACATGCAAAGAGAGAGGCAAAAGACCTTTTCATGTTGCCTCATTATTGTAGAGTCTGTGGCAACACTTTAGATACAGCAGGCCATACACAACAGCATACTGGGGTGTGAGCGCGGATGGTACATTGTGTGATTTGGGGCCTATTTGTATGACGGGCGGGTATGCTATTTGTTTATGCACCACTGCTTTTAAATGGAATTCTATTCAAATTGTTCAAAATGTTTAGGCATAAAGACATTTCCCAAGCAGCAGAGGACTGAAATCACGTCAAACCAAAAATATGGCAAATTGGCAGTCATGGCACTGTTCTCTTTTTCCATTCAGCTTGATCTAATAAAGTGTAAACATTTTGTTGAATTCTAGAAACTTCTCCTCGTGGCAGATGATGAAATGGAGGAGCTACTTTCCACCATCCCCCAAGGGTCTGTCTTGATTGCAAATACTTTATCTTGAGGTGGAAAATCCTGTGGGATTTGTGATGGCGATAGTTGGCACTGATGGCTGATACTTAGGATATAAAAGCCAAATAATATGTTTGGAAGATGACTGTAAGATAAACACAAGCAGGCAGCTCTGTTTTCTTTCAACAGGACCGAAAGGGGAAAATGCCAGGCATGTGTTTTTTTTGCCTGAGTGAAGCAGTGACATCGGGGCAGGAAACCATATGGGCTTCATTTGTGGAGGATTGAGACTGTCTGTTTTAAAAAATCAGCTTAAGACATCATCAAAGTACAGTTCAGCTAAGGTTGTGCAACTGGGCGCATCATTCAAATATTTAGATGAATACAGAGTGACAAGCAGGGTTTGTGCTACTCTTCTAATTGGACTAAGCTGCTCAGTTTAAATAAATAAGAGGCTCTTCTGAAATGTTGGGTCTTCTGGGTCCCTCTAGTGGTGAATTTTTATTATTTTTTGTTCAGTTATTTCTTACATCATTCATTCATTTATTAAAGTAAAGTAACCACTTTATCCTGATCAGGATTGCAACCTATCTGGAACCTATCCCAGAAATAAGATATATAAGACATAAAAACAATCAATGTAACAAAGACATAAATAAAACAAAAAGATTTTAAATACAGAAGATTTCACATGTTAGAATAATATAAATATAAAGTAAAATGGACAGGTGGGTTAGTGGGAACAAATAAATTTTGCACCTTAAAAAAGATGCACGGTCACCTTAAATAATGTTCTTTTTTTCTGGAAAGAAGAAGACAATTCTTCCACAAATGCCTGTGGCCTGGTATTCTGAAGCAATTGTGTACTCAAATACCTAATTATATCAGTGGGGAGTCTGCTTTTTAATTTTGTTTTCTGCATCAAATGAACAATTCCTGTTATCCCCTTTTGGCTTGACATACATTAAGGTTTTTTTTTTATTCTCTTGGGATATTGTTCTTTGAAAACAAAGCTGAGCCAGGCCAAAATCATTTTGCATAAAAATAAATGAATACCAACACATTGTAATTACGATTAAAAAAGAACCAGAACTGCTTTAGGCAGATATTGCCAGCAAAATGCTGCAAGTCCTTGAGACTTTCATTTCTACCCAAACCGCGTACAAACCGTACGAACAGTACATCAAAATGGTACAACAACATACTGTAGGATACTACTGTATAATTAGCATACTATTTTGACACACTATTTAGTACTATGCGGTGTGCAGATTGACAATGTTTCAGGAGCCCAGTGTTAAGGTATTCTTTTGGGCAGTACCTTTGCTTGTTGACACAAAAATCAACATGGTGAAACTGCATACTCACCAAACTATCATGGTAAACTTGATATCTAAGCCCAACTAAACAGTGTAAAGGAACATATTTGGGGGATATTGGGGCTAGATTGGTTGTAGGTAGTTCAAACACCCACAAATCCCCCTTCCAGAGGAAAAGTCTGTGGAGCCGAGTGTCCTTTTCTCAAGGCCTGTAAATGTTGCTGTCATCAATCCAGAAATTATTGCATTTGTGTTTAACTTGAAGCAGAACCAGCTGGCCTACCTACTGAAGTACACCCATTTCTGGAGTTAATGTAGGCAACGGAACTGTGAACTTCTCTGAAACTCCCCAGGGCTAAGGATCCCTTTCCCAGCAAAAAGCTAAAAAAGAAACCAACACTTTGTAGGAGAAACTGCAGCACTTACGGGGTAGAGCAAAAGTCATAAAATAAATAAATAAATAAATAAAAAAACACACCAGATATATTCTGTTGACCAGAGTTGTCCCTTTCTTAAATCTCACAGTGTAATGCATGATAACCGGTGGCTGCTGCCCACAACTCCTGGACCACAAGAAAGCACACTGGGCCATTCCTGAAAAAGGTGCTGTTTCTGTTAAAGTGGTCCAGATGTCAGAGACTGTGTCTAAAGTCTTGAAAAAGAATGGCTCTCCAAAAAGTGCAGGTCAGCCAGAGAGTGAAGCTAAAGCTCAGAGTATGACTCCCAGATAGAGAATGAAGAATAAATTATTTATGGGTGAGACTTATAGGTAAGATTGATACATTCACAATAGGTATTGCATATGCATATACAGTCCCCTGCGAATGTATTGGAACGACAAGGCCAATTCCATATTTTTGCTATATACTTAAGACATTATGGTTTGCAATCAAAAGGTGAATATGAAATGACAGACCAGAATTTCAGCTTTCATTTCCTAATATATGCATCTAGATGTGTTATACAACTTTAAACATGGCACCTTTTGTTTGAACCCATCATTTTTCAAGTGATCAAAAAATATTGGAATATGTGACTGACAGGCGTTCCTTGTTGCCCAGGTGTGCCTTAAATAGCCATTTTGAAGCTGAGAAACAAGAAAAAAAAAAAAAAACGATCTGAGTGATTCCAAAAGTATTGGACATAGCCAGTACAACAATCTGAAAGGTCCTGATAAAGAAAGAAACCACTGGTGTACTAACAGCCAGACATCAAACAGGTTAACTAAGGAAAATGACAGCATTTGATTAGATTGGATGCATTTCTAATTTTGTGAAAACATTGTGAGAATTGTGAAGAAAAACCCAAAAACAACAGTCAGTGACATCACCAACAACCTCCACAGGTCAGGGGTGAAGGTGTGAAATCCACCTTTCAAAGAAGACTTCAAGAGCAGAAATACAGAGGCCATACCACAAGGAGCAAACCACTCATCAGCAGTAAGAATCAGAAGGCCAGACTGGAATACACAAAGAAATGTAGAGATGAGCCACAAAAGTTCTGGATCCAAGATTAACCTCTACCAAAATGATGGCATGGCCAAAGTTTGGAGAAAGAAAGGATCGGCTCATGATCCAAAACAAACTAATCAAGCACAGTGGAGGCAGTGTCATGGCTTGGGCTTGTATGGCTGCTTCTGGAACAGACTAACTAATCTTTAATGTTGATACAACTCATGATGGTAGGAGCAGAATGATTTCAGAAGTCTACAGTTTACAGAGAAATGCATCCAATCTAATTGGGAGGAACTTCATCATGCAGCAAGACAATGACTCAAAACACACTGCCAACATAATAAAGGACTTCATCAGGGGAAAAATGTGGAAGGTTTTAGACTGGCCAAGTCAATCACCAGACCTTAAGCCAATTGAGCATGCATTTCACCTCCTGAAGAGGAGACTGAGGTGAGAACCCCCCAACCCTTGGTATGCAGAGCCATATATAGTACTGATTCTGTATACAATTATTTAGTGTTGTTAACTCTATGATTTATATTTATTGCAAAATAACAGGAAACACTAATTTTACTACACAGAACACTACACCTAAATAAATGATGTACCATCTAATCTCTTCAAATTAGATATAAAGAACATAGGTTATATTCATGCTTTTTTTGCAAATTCTAACTGCCTTCAAGTTGATCATAAACAAAAATCACAATACCTTTAATATCAGGCAGAAATAAGTGCATGGAAATTGAGTGGGTGCAGTTTTCATGAGCAACACTAGACAGCGTTCTAGTCCAGTTTATTGTAACAGCCTGTGTAAATATTATCCATCTAGTTTAAATGTCACAGTAATATTTATTTGTATGTATTAAACCCGCAATTTATCTGTTTATCTTTTATGTGCTTTTAAAATAATAATAATAATAATAATTTTCAAGTTTATTAAAGGCACTACGTTTATACAGAGATGAAGAGGAGAAAAGAGGGGGAAAAGAGAGAAGAAGAAGGGTCATGGGAGAGAGATAGATCCATAGACTGTTCTACAGATCCCCTATATTCATCTGCAAGCTAATAACATCTTTGCTGAAATATTTTCCAAGTTTGGACGAAATAAGGACCAATGGAAACGATAAACCATCTCTATAAGGAAAAGAGGTAAAGAGCTTTGTATGTGCTTTCCCATGGCGTTTTCTGTCTTTTTCAACACTCAAAAACTATACGTGAGGCGCCTCACATGTTCAGAAGACTCATGGAACATAAAAGTATATTTTACGTGCCTCCAAAACCTTATGACATGGTTACTGGAGGAGCTCTTAACAGTCTATAAGTTCTTACTACATTACTGAGTTTCAGCTCTAGACCGAATGAATGGAGTTTGAGTGATGACATATTAATGACAAACAGTCTGCCTTTAAAATCTCCTTCCAGTGTATTGGTCATAGGTATTTTATAAACACCAAATCACATTTTTTTAAATTTAATGCTCAGGGGAAAATAAAAAAAAAAAAAAAAAAAGCAAAACTACACAGATGAAACTGGTGGAAGGCAATAAGCATGATGTTATGTTCATGGTCTAAGTCTCTAGGCTTTATTTATTTATTTATTTATTTATTTATTTTTAATTTTAGCATTACCACCTCACAGCTGCAAGGTCCAGGGTCCCTGGGTCAATCCTGAGTTTGGGTTACGGCCTGTACGTTTGGCATATTTGCATGATATTCCTCTGGGTTCTTGGGTTTTCTCCCACTGTCCCAAAACATACCGGTAGCTGGATTACTCTAAATTGCCCCTAGTTGTGAATGTGTGTGTGCATGGTGCCCTACAATGGACTGCTATCTCATCAAGGGTATATTCCTGCCAAAAGCCCAGATCCAGAATAAAGCAGTTACTGAAGATAAACAAATGAATATTGTAATTATGCTGCTTCTTGCTTATGATAAACATAACTATGAGAGTTTCAGTTTTAGGCTGTTACTGAACAATTATGTTATCACTGCCACTACCAATTAGAGCAGCTCTGCAGATAGAAGTTTTCTCACCAGCATGCTCCTTGAGAGCCAGGGGAGTCAGAACCTGCCTGTCACCAGGAAATAATAACTTCTCCAAAAAAAAATCTCTAAAACTGACAAAAAAAAAAAAAAAAAAAAAAAAAAAAAAAACCATTTATGATAAATGGTTAACTCTGAAGGAAATATCTATGTTTTGCGTCAAAAATGGGTGTGTGGAGCAAGAGTAGTAACAGTAAAAAAATAAGTAGACAGGACTAGTGACATAAACAAACTGCCAAATGTGTTTACATTTTATTTTTGCTTGACAAACATCATTACTTTATTGTCCACCATCCCAATTTGTGGGTAAGCTAAATCACATTTATGAGTTGGTTGCTTTTTGCTCTTATTATATTATATTATTATATTAGAGTGTACAGTATAGGTGCTTTCACCTGATACTTGTTGATGAACTGAACAAATTTCCAAGTTTAGCTTTTGCTATTGAGGTTGTGTGTAGTGTGGAAGTGTGCTCTACCTACTTTATGCCCATTTATGAAATGGGAGGTTGTGTATGCTGTGGCTTAAAGTGCACCTAGCAGGCTTCTCTAATGTTGAAACAAGTACAATCAATTGTACCAGGTTTTGCACCTTGGGCATATTTTTGTTTGTGTGAAAATTACTACTACACAAAGTATGCTAAACACTGTTTATCTAGTCATAGCTAAGATGTCAGCAATGAGTATCAGCTTTTAATAAATAGATTTTAAAATACACCTGATGAGCCAAAACATCATGACCACCTGCCGAATGTGCTCTCGGACCTCTATGTGCTATCAAAACAGCTCCACAAGACAAAACAACTCTGCTAGAACTCTGAAGGTGCCCTGACACTAAAATGTTACTAGCAGATGCTTTAAGTCCTGTAAGTTGCAAGGTAGAGCTTCAGTGGATCGGACTTCTTGTTCCAGCACATCCCACAGATGTTTGATAGGATTGAGATCTTGAGAATTTGGAGGCCAGGGCAACACCTTGAACTTTTATGTCATATTCCTCAAACCATTACTGAACAATGTGTGCAGTGTGGCAGGGTGCATTATCGTGCTGAAAGAAGCCACTGCAATCAGGGAATACCACTTGTCAAAGGGATGTCCACACGAATGCCCAGACTCAGGATTTCTAGGCACAAGGGAACAACACACTCCCTCCACTGGCTTGCCTTCTCTCCACAGTGCGTCCTGGTGTCATCACCCCAGGTAAACAGCACACAGGTACCTGGCTGTCCACGTGATGTAAAAGAAAATGGGACTCACCAGACCAGACGACCTTCTTCCATTGCTCATGGTCCAATTCCAGTGTTCACGTGCCCACTGCAGGCTTCTTTGATGGTGGACAGGGATTAGCTTGGACATTGCAGCTACACAGCCCCATACGCAGCAGGGTGACACATTCATTAACCATCATTAACAATTTCTGTAACTTGTGCCACATCAGCCTTCTGTTGCTCCAAAATAGTCATCCGGCCATAATGATTTGGCCCTTGTCAAAGTTGCTCAGGTCTTCATGCCTGTCCATTTCTCCCGCATACACTTTGACTACAAGAACCAACTGTTCTATTACCATGTAATGTATGCCAGACCTTGACATGTGCCATTCTTACGAGATAATCAATGTTATTCACTTCACCTGTGAGCCATAATATTTTGGAAACTGGACAGTTGAAGACAGGAAAAAGACCAGGTGATTTTTGTCTAATCTTCAACTGTCCAGTTTCGGTGTGCCTGTGCCCATGATAGCCTCAGACTTCTGTTCTTGGCTGACAGGAGTGGAACCCAGTGTGGTCTTCTGCTGTTGTAGTGCATCCACATCAAGGTTCAATGTTTTGTGCATGCTGAGATGCTTTTCAGCTCACCATCATTGTAAAGTGTGATTATTTATGTGTCTATATCCTCGCTAGCAGCTCAAACCAATCTGGCCATTTTCCTTTGACCTCTCTTATCCACAAGGTGTTTCCACCCACAGAACTGTCGCTCACTCGTTGTTTTTGTTTTTCGCACTTTGTGTAAACTCTAGAGACTGTTGTGTGTGAAATTCCCAGGAGATCAGCAGTTTCTGAGATATTCAAACCAGCCCATCTGGTACCAACAACCATGCCACAATGAAAGTCAGGGAGATCAAACTTTTGCTTCATTCTGTTGTTTGATGTAAACATTAACTGAAGCTCTTGACCTGTATCTGCATGATTTTTTGCATTGCGCTGCTGCCACATCATTGGTTGATTAGAGAACTGCATGAATGTGCAGGTGTACAAATAGCCTAATAAAGTGAGTGTAAATACTAATAATACTATTGGTACAAAACTCTGGACAGGATAAATCGCTAGTGTTTTACTAATTTATTTGGGTGCATGCCAGTTCTTTTCCATTTTCCCAAGTTTGCTGTAATCAGTGTAATGTTTTAATGTTTACTGGTTAAATACTAGCCAAATTCACAGCTAATATAAATGTCCTGACCTAGAATCATCTGTGATTTTACTCAGAAGAATCTGAAAACAATAAACATTAAATTCTCAAACTTAAAGTAAAATTATAGATTATTTTATTTTGTACCTGATTAAAAAAAATATTACTGCACTATACTGCACACACACATACTTTTAAATAAATGAGAGAAAATTATTTAACTGAATGTCATCTAACAACCTCTTGATAATGTTATTTTTTAAATCCAATTACATCGCTCTGTGAGACATCACTTGCACCGATGGTCAAACACACACACACACAATTGCTGTAATATTATGGCTTCATTATGATCATGAAAATAGGGCCAATTAGGTATTGTAACGAGAAATCCCATGAATCTAACTACTTCAGAAATTTTTAGCCTCTCATTTGTTTTGAGTCTTTTATTTATTTTTATTCAGCAGACAGAAGTGCACAATTTTGTCAGACTGAACAACAGGAGAATTGTACAGACAAAACAATTCAGGCTGTGGGTCTTATTGACATTTAATTTTGGTATAAAGAATGCTCTGTTAAGAGGACAAATTGGCAACATGTGGCAGCGCTAGTGGAGAATGGAATGGAGTGAATTGGGCCATTCGATACAATCTGTATTGGCTGCTGCGTGCTGTTTTGTGGGGAAAAAGCTGACTAGCAATAGCTTAGATTTGTGTGGGCTAGCTGGCTAGTTTGTGAGTTTCAATGATTATGTGCTTATGCTATGAGCTTGTCGGAGATCCAGTTACTGAGAGCTGCACATGAACAGATGAGCCCCTACCCCTTTACCCTCTGGACTGGTGTGCATTATAATTATAATTTAAATGGCTTTTGAGGAAGGATGTACCCTGGGGTGCACAAGACTGAGAAATTGACTCCAGCAATCTTCTTGTTCCGTCACTGAACAAGAAAAAGTGGGTTTGTTCTATTAAACTATTGAACTATTAAACCATAATAATTTTAAAAGGTATAATTAGGGGTCCAAGCACTAAAGGTGCTGGAACCCTATTGTTTTTGTTAGGATTTTCTGGGGTGCAAGCACCAAAGCTTCTGGAACCCTAAACTACTCAGCAGAGAGTGAACCTCAATAACTATCAAAAGCATGTTGAGATTTGTAAACAACATTGGGGCATGGTCATATATAGGGGGAGGAGCTAAGGTATGGACCCAATCTATCTGACACAATCTCATTGCAGTTGGCCACTGGGGGTCACTATTCATGTTTGTGCACACAAAAACAAGCAAATCTCTTGAAACATTGTTTTGTTTTGGAGTGTGTTGTTCCCTTTTTTGTTTGCTCAAACTCTAAAAAACTGCCTTTGGGACCATTTGCTCCACCCACGTAAATCTGTCATAATTTGCATAATATGCAAACCTACTTTTGCAAACTAGTCCTAGGACTTTTTCTTCACAATTGTAGTGTCAAACAGCATTATGAAAAATATTTTGAAATTTGCGAACAATATTGCTGCTATCCATCAATAAGTTCTAAGGAAGTCTAGCTGGTTTACCCAAACAGCTGTAATTTATGATTGGGTATATGTATCTGAACCAAACCTGAAACACAATACACTGAACCATATTTACACATTTACAGTTTCAAGATACTGACTGAACACTGACTGTGTTTGCCTCACAGGCCACCTTGGGTTCACACATAGTTCTGAACACTTACACATCTTCTGTCCTGGATCATACTAACATTTGTATAGACAATATCACAATGCTAAAACATGTGAAAACCTTTCCTAATCAGAAGCTGTGGATGAACTCTGAGGGCCACCTCCTGCTGAAAGCAAGAGATGCTGCTTTTAGATCTGGTGATGAAGAGGCCTTTGCAGGGCTTTTTTTCAGACACCATGGAGCTGTCATACCACACTGTGACACAGTTGCTGTCAATGGTGCAGCGATAGAAACTTGTAAACATCTGGGGAGACAGATGAACTTTCTTCAGTCTCTTCAGGAAGTAAACACGCTGTTGCATCTTTCCAACCAGAATTGAAGTGTTATGGTCCCAGGACAGATCCTCAGAGATGTGGACACCTAGGAACTTGAAGCTGGAGGCACACTCTACTTCAGTCCCACTGATGTAGATGGGAGAGTGTCTGCTGCTTTTAGATTTCCAGAAGTCCACAATGAGCTCTTTGGCCTTCTTGGCATTGAGGGTGAGATTGTTGCCAGAACACCATGCTGCTAGACTTTGGATGTCCTCCCTGTAGGCTGATGTGACCTACCACCAAGGTATCATCTGCATACTTGATGATATTGGAGTTATACAGAAGCACATAGTTATGGGTGAACAGGGAGTAGAGCAGCAGACTCAGTACACAACCCCGTGGAATGCCATTGATCAGGATGAGGGTAGAAGACATGTGATTGCCCAACCTAAAAGACTGAGGTCTATTGATTAGGAAGTCCAGAATCCAACTGTATATGTAGGTGCTGATGTCCAGGTCATTGAGCTTGGTGATCAGTTTAGTGTGACAGTGTTAAATGCAGAGCTACAGTCAATGAACAGCATCCTTATGTATGTGTTGTTGTCCAGGTGGGTGAGGGCAGTGGAAATGGCATCCTCTTTCGACCTGTTCAGGTAGGCCCGCTAAGAGGTGACTCAAAAACAGTTTCTCACAGAATTTCATTACAATGGGGGGTGAGTGCAAAAGGGAGGAAGTCATTCAAGCATGACTCCTAATTATGCCATTATCCAAACAGAAGCTTCTAAAGGTCATTACATCAATTTTTGGAATTTTCCAGACTGTTTATAGAGACAGTCGACATGGTGTATGTAAACCTCTGACCCACTGGAATTCTGACATAGTAAATTAAAGCTGAAATAAATTTGCCTCTAATTGATTGTTTTAAAATTACCTCTGCTGTCAACAAAGCAGATGCCAAAAATCGACCTGCCAAAAGAAATGTATGGTAACATGAAATGTGTGGAATTGTGGAAAAACTGAGATTGAATATTTTTAGCCTCGGATTATGTAAACTTTTGGTGTGAACCATACATGCGCTGACAAGCCAAACCATCAAATGTGACAAAAAAGGCAAAAAGCAAAAGATCAAAGTCTGCTTCTGACAGCCTGAAAATTAGCCTGATAGCACTAGTGGTACTAGCATATGCTGATTTTACCTCTCTTTTTATTATTACCTCTGATGAAAGGCTGTACTTTACTTATAGCCATACTTAGCCAAAAACAAGATGATCTTGAAAGGATAATAACACCAACAGAAGCCTGTACAAAATGAACAAAATCAAAAAGGACAAAAGGATCTCTTTCCCATCAAATGGCCCTCATGAAATAAAGTTCTACGACTACCTATATATAATATAGGGTATTATAATTGAGGTATATTAGGTCATCAGGTAAGCTGGGACAGCATTTACTTTCTGGTAAATGATGAGTGAAAGGCAAAACTTATTTTACTAAGCACTTACAGTGGAATTTAATTAATGTGACATCATATAAGGGGGTGTAGTCAGCACCAAACAGGAAGGTGACCTCAAAAATCTTAAGGTAGGAAAAATAACATATGCTTTGGCTATTTTTTTTATAAGGTTAGCACATATTTATGATGCATATACAGCAAGTTCTTTTGGGACAGCAAGGCCAGTTCTTTGTTTTTGCTATACACTGAAGACATTTGGGATTGAGATCAAAAGACAAATATGAAACAATAGATCAGAACTTCATCTTTCATTTCCTGACATTTATATCTAGATGTGTTAAACAACTTAGAACATGGCACCTTTGGTAGCAGACCACCCAATTTTTAGGTAAGCAAAAGTATTGGAACAGATAGGCTTAAAGTAAATAAATTCTCCCTTCAGTATCCTCTTCAGGAGGTGAAATGCATGCTTAATAGATTGACTTTGTCAGTCTAAACCCTTCCACACTTTCCCCCGATGAAGTCCTTTGTTGGGTTGGCAGTGTCTTTTGGGTCTTTGTCTTGCTGCATGATGAAGTTCCTCCCAATTAGATTGGATGCATTTCTCTGTAAATTGGCAGACAGAAGTTCAAGACTGTTCCAGAAGCAGCAATGCAAGCCCAAGCCATGACACTACTGCCAACGTGCTTGACCAATGAGCTCATATGTGTTGGATCATGAGTGGATCCTTTTTTCTCCACACTTTGGCCTTTCCATCACTTTAGTAGAGGTTAATCTTGGATCCAGAACTTTTGTGGCTCATCTCTGTATTTCTTTGCGAATTCTAATCTGGCCTTCTGATTCTTACTGCTGATGAGTGGTTTGCATCTTATGGTATGGCCTCTATATTTCTGCTCTTGAAGTCTTCTTGAAATGGTGAATTGTTATACCTTCACCCCTGCCCTGTGGGGGTTGTTGGTGATGTCACTGACTGTTGTTTTTGGGTTTTTCTGTCACCAACTGCTGTTGTTTTCTGCTTTTGGAGCTATTACATCTGAGTGTCTAAAATCCGCACCCATAAAATTTAGTGTGGATTTAGATTAACTGTGGTTTCAGGAATAGCGCTGGCTTAACCGCAGTGAAGCTTGGAACGGCTTCAAAGCTTTTGCCTCAGTAAGGGCAAAACATTTCAATTTGTGAGACAGAAGAAAATAACTTAAATCTTTCAACCGTTTTCACTAGGCTAAGATAACAGCAGATATAAATAACAGCAGACAAAAAGCATAGTTCCTTTTCACTTTGATAGTCATACCCCGTGTCCAATCAGAAACAAGTATTTGATGTTCACTGAGGAAAAACACAAATTTTTGTGTTTTTGGTTTTTCTGTTGTGATTTTGATTTTGCTGGTGTTTTTGATTTTGTTGCTGTGTTTTTGATTTTGTTGCTGTGTTTTTGATTTTGCGGTTGTGTTTTTTTTATTTGCTGTTGCTTTTTTTATTTGCTTTGCGTATTTTGTTTGTTAAAGTGTTTTGCACTTTAGGACCATTGTACAAATGTCTTCAGTGTATAGCAAAAACAAAAGAATTGGCCTTGCCATACTACTAGCTCAGTAGCACAGTGCTGCTGGCCTGCTGATCGGAAGGTCATGTGTTTCAAACTCCAGCACAGGCAAACTGCCAGTGCTGGGCCCTTAAGCAAAGCCCTGAACCGTCAACTGCTCAGTTGTATAATTGTAAGTCGCTCTGGATAAGGATGTCTGCCAAATGCTGTAAATGTACATAACAACGATGAAGTTATTTCAAATCCTATACATAATAATATCTATAATTATATTCATAATTTAATTATTTTCAAGATGTCACAAATGACCAGACATCGTTCAGCATGGTTCAGGTTAATTGGGACAGTCTTAAAATACGATAAGTGGAGAGAGGAAAAGTGAAGGGATATAATGGATCCATGAATTGATGCATGATATGTAAATGATGCACTAATGTATTTTGAGTGGATTAAACTGTGCTTTTATGAAACATCTTAATAAGCAGTAGAATAAGGTAGACTGGTAAATATAGAACGTTACATAGGCCTTCTCGGTATGCTGAGATTTTCACTTAATATACTGTGTTCATATAATTTTAGAGATTCGAGTTAATGTTGTTTAAATCTTGTGTTATGCTGCTGCTGCAAGAAATAAATTGGAAAATGTTGTTTTCTAATTTATTTTAGTGGTTATGTTTTACTGTGATTTTTATTTAATCTGTTCATGTTGTAACGTGCGCAAAAGAGGGGCTGGACACAAGTGCATAAACTCTGTGTGTTTATTAGGGCACATCCAAATATCATCGTCAAAAATTTGAGGCATGGGTCAACATACAGACACGTAGAGGTAGATCAAAATACTAGGCAGACTATGCAGAAATGGGAAAGGAACCTAGGCCCATACATGCAAGGTACATTTCACAAGTCTTCATATCAGAACAATTAAACACAAGGGATTAAATACACAGACTAATTAAGGGAAAAACTGAAAACAGGTGAGACTAATCACACATGAGGAAGACAACCAGTGACAGAACGGGGCAGAAACAAGACAAGAACCAAAACAAAACACACATTGTCATATAAACAAACATACAGAACCCACCATTCATTCTCTGTTCAGCCACAATGTGTGCTGAGATGCGCAGCATGTACTGAGAAGGGAAACATGACGTAGTCAATTTAAGAAAGGACTGAATTGAATGAATTTGCAAAATGTTGACGATTTTCTAAACACTGTTATTGTTGTTATTGCTGTAAAAAATTAATTATGCAATGTTACTCCTTTTGTGAAGTAAATTTTATTTAGCATCCAGTGCTCATACACTAATCCAATAATTTGAGGTTGAATTTGGAGAATATTTTTTCAAATCCTGTTACTGAAATTTGATTTATTGGTGCCAGGAATAAGTATTCTACAAATAAATACCATTTTAAATGTCACTGAGGATGAAAGTAAGGTCTAAATCAAAGGATCACCTATCCGCATATATACTTCAGCTACTGCTGTTTGTAAAAATCCCAGGAGATCAGCAGTTTCTGAAATACTCAATCAAGCCTGTCTGGTACCAACAACCATGCCACAGTTAAAGTCACTGAAATCACATTTTCAGGTGTAATTAGGCCAAAGCCTAGATGTGATCAGCTACAGCCTTAGTAAACTGACCTTAATGTTAGACGTATTAAATGCACGTTTTGTGCCAGCATCAAGTTGTGCCTTGTCATGTATGTACATCTGGCCCTGAGTGCCCTTTTGTGCTTCATGTTGAAGCAAAACACATCACTGTCCCCTCCTTCCAGAATGACCAACTGTAGGGTACATAAGGCCAGATCATTGTGTCACTGGTTCAACAAGACTGACAGAACACTGGGACTCTTACTGGCCTACAAAATTACTGTAATTCAATCCCACTGAAATTCTGTGGCATTATTTGGAACAGGAGCTGAAACACCAAAATATACACCCGTGAACTCTAGCTAAATTGTGCACCAGGAGTTAATCATTATTTTTGTGCTTTTATACTTTTCAGTAATATTTGAATAACTACTCACAACAACTACTCAATGTAGTTATTGCTATAGTTATCTGTATGCATCTGAATATGGATAAGACAAGACTGCACTGTTGACCCTGAGGACGAGAGCACCTGGCTCTATCTCAGTAAAATATTTCAATATGTTGGGGTAAGCAAAGACATAAGTAAAGAAGGCACAGAGCTCATGAATTCCATCTAATTTGAAAAAGCATGTTAAGTTAAGTTTCAATAATTTGATTATATTAATTGGCTTTAACTAATTTACCCTGTTTTCTTTGCTAAAGCCTGCTTAGTTTAGCATTGATTCCAGCCAGCATAATTGTTTAGGCAGCAAGTCAAATCCTAGCTAATGGTAAATATCGTTTATTGACATGCTATTTTACTACTACTAAATTTATCAGCAAACTACAGTATATAGCATTAGTCATTCTGTGACGAGGAGGAGGCTGTGAGGATGCACGCCTGGCACTGAGTTGTCTAGTCAGTAGGAGAGACTGATAAAGGAGCCGCTGGAAATGCCTAAGGGAGAGAGAGATGCACGCGTGTTATATGTTTGTGCTACGATTGTTTTTGTTATGTTTGAGATCTGTTTATTATTAAACTTTACGTTGGAGTTGACTTGGTTCCCGTCTCCTCCTTGCCTCCGCCGCCACACATTCATATGATCAGCAAAATGAAAATAATCATCTCAGCAGTTAAGATAATCAATAATACTTACTTTTCACGAAAAACATGACATTAATTTAATTTCATCAGTTAAAAACATTTAGTTTTTAATACCTGAGTATATTTAAAAGTAGTGACCTTTTTACTTTAACTTTTACTTCACTTATAATTGTGTAAGATTTTGACATGGAGCTGGACCTTAGTATTAGGGAAATGACATTTTGACATTTTGGAGGCCTGCAAGGTCAGCTGAATTTCAAAACATTAACTTTATCTAGGTTTTGGACTTCTGACCGACTTACTTGATATTGCAACATATCATTTGATATTGCAACATACTTGATATTGCAACATATCAAGTAAGTTGCTGTAAGTTCTCACTGTAAATTAAGGTTTACAGTGAGAACTTACAGCATTTACCTGTTCATATTTTTTGTCATTTTTTCTACCACATGAAATTTACAAATCTATGGGACAACCATCTGGTCAATAAATACATATACTAATAATTGGGAACAACATATTATAATACTTTTTTGTAATACAAACAGTTGTAATCTGTATTCAACTCAGTTAAGACAGTTGCATAAACATGCATAATTTGGTTGAAAATGAAAATCAGCTATTGCCAAACAAATAATTCTAAAAGACACGTTTCACTTTTAAATCCGTGTGCACAGAGTTTGCATGTTCTCCCTGTGCTTTGAGGGTTTCCTCAGGGTACTCCGGTTTCCTCCCCCAGTCCAAAGACATGTGTTGTAGGCTGATTGCAATTTTCCAAATTGTCTATAGTGTGTGAATGGGTGTGTGATTGTGCTCTGCGATGGGTTGGTACCCCATCCAGGGTGTCTCCAGCCTTGCCCCTCATCCCTTTGTAGGACAAGCGGTACGGAGAAGGGATGGATGGATCTAAGATTTATAAACAATTGTAAAAATGTTTATTTGTTACAAGTGCTGTACAAACAAAACTGATTGGAATTACTGGGCTAACTCTAGTAGATCTATTAGGTTTTTATTAACAGTGTGACCAACCCTTATAGACCCAGCTATGTTCATATAGCCTAAGATCTACTGCTAATACAAGTATTAGCTCTCATTTGTTAGCTGATTTCCTGGTATTCTAAGTGTGGGGAAGACTGACAATGAAGATTCATCAAACTGATAATCCTTATGCAGTCTCTGTGCTGCTACATGGAGAACAATACCAGGCCAACTGTCAGCTCATTTCACATTGCCCTTTTGTGTGATGAATATGCTTGGTGTTCCTTTTTCTGTGACAACATATTTTTCTTTTGGCCAGGTCGATGCAGTCTATAGTGGGGCCATTTTAGACAAGTCATGCCTCACCTAAAATTCATTCTGCAATGTCTGACCTCCCTTTGATATTTTTAATTAACTTAAACCTTTTTTGTGTGTAGTTCTCTGATTCCCAGTCCCATGGGTTTTCCATTTCCATTGAAATGTAAACATCCTACTGTGATGGAATAAATTGTGCACAAACACACTGAGTGAATCAATAGTCCTCTTGAGTCCAGCTCACCACCTAACCACAGCTTACAGAATTTGCATGCAGCTAGGCATGATTTGGATCCAGCTGTTCAATCTCAGAATGCTGATCTATTTTGACTAAATAGTGAAATGGACATTTACTTCACCAGAAAACCCACTGAATGCACATTGGCCATGTAATAGTATCCAGTCATCCAATTCTTCTTCTTATAATGTAATCTTAGTGTTCTGTGGGATTCACTGTGATCCCTGAGCATAGGAAAATAAGTGAAGGTGCAAAGCAAATGGCAAGTACTTAAGTCACATCTTGCATCTCTGTTGTTTTGGTTTCAGCACAGCATGAGTGGCAAAAGGATTAATTTGTTGAGAACAATCATCAGAATAGGGGTTGAAGAAATACTGAAAAATTATACTTAAATGAAAGTATAGACAATATGTTGAAAATTTTACTCAATTAAAAGTGGAAGTAATTAATATAAAAAATATTAATATAAAAAAGTTGCTACTTTTAAATATACTTAATTATTAAAAGGTAAAAAGTAAATGTTTTTAACTGATGAAATTAAATTAATGTTTTTTTATGACTTTTATTACTTATTTTAAACTGTTAAAGGATTATTTTCATTTTAAAACAACTATGCCATTTTGCCAGAAAACATGATTCATCAGACCAGGCTACATTCTTCCATTGCTCCATTGTCCAGATCTGATGCTCAAGTGCCCACTGTAGGCACTTCTGGCAGTGGACAGGGGTCAGCATGGGCACTCTGACCAGTCTGCAGCTACTCAGCCCCATACGCAGCAAGCTGCAGTGCACTGTGTGTACTGATACCTTTCTATCATAGCCAGCATTAACTTTTTCAGCAATTTGTGCTACATTAGCTCTTCTGTTGGATCAGACCAGATGGGCTAGCCTTTGCTCCCCACGCGCATCAGTGAGCCTCGGGGGCCTATGACCCTGTCGCTGGTTCACCGGCTGTCCTTCCTTGGACCACTTTTGGTAGGTACTAACCACTGCATACTGGGAACACCCCACAAAACCTGCCGCTTTGGAGATGCTCTGATCAAGTTGTCTAGCCCTCACAATTTGGCCCCTGTCAAAGTCGCTCAGATCCTTATGCCTGCCCATTTTTCCTACTTCCAACACATCAACTTCAAGCTGCGTATGGGACTGCATAGCTGCAGACCGGTCAGAGTGCCCATACTGACCCCTGTCCACAAAATCCTACACTGGGCATGTGAGCATCAGAACTGGACCATGGAGAAATGGAAGAAGGTGGCCTAGTCTGATGAATCATGTTTTCTTTTACGTCATGTGGATGGCCGGGTGTGTCATGTGTGTCACTTATCTGCGGAACAGATGGCACCAGGATGCACTATGGGAAGAATGCAAGTCGGCGAAGGAAGTGTGATGCTTTGGGCAATGTTCTGCTGGGAAACCTTGGGCCCTGGCACTCATGTGGATGTTACTTTGACAGGCACCACCTACCTAAACACTGTTGCAGATCAAATACACCCCTTCATGGCAACAGTATTCCCTAATGGCAGCGGCCTATTTCAGCCTGCCACACTGCAAAAAATTGTTCAGGAATGGTTTGAGGAACATTACAAAGAGTTCAAGGTGTTGACTTGGCCTCCAAATTGCCCAGATCTCAATTGGATCGAGCATCTGTGGGATGTGCTGGACAAACAAGTCCGAGCCATGGAGACCCTGCCTCACAACTTACAGGACTTGAAGGATCAGCTGCTAATGTCTTGGTGCTAGATACCACAGCACACCTTCAGAGCTCTTGTGGACTCCATGCCATGAATGGTCAGAGCTGTTTTGGTGGCACAAGGAAGACCTACACAATATTAAGCAGGTAGTTTTATATATATAATTTAGAATGGATTGAAAGATGTTTAGACCATAGGGCAGCCTGGAAAAACAATATTTTCTAAATGCCAAATTCAACAGGCAGTAATATTTACAAGTTGAACCGCTGAGATGAAACACGTAAAATTACAGTACATAAACCTGAAAACCAAACAAAGTACATTAGGGCTGATGCTAGGAAAGCTGAATTTTGTCTGCATGTACATTTTGTACAAAATGTCTTCATAAAGTGAGACATGGCTTAATTTCTAACCTGACAGCCTACATCATTATTGGCAAACATTATATTTACTGTTTGGCTATCAGTTTAGACAGATTAAAAGTGCCTTTGGGGATGCATTGAGCAACAGAATAACACATTACTTGCCTCTTCTTTCTGGATTAACAGTAAAGTAATACAGTGTGTGCAAAAGCTCTCTAAGAAGTGAAATGTTAGATAAAGGATCATTAGGAAAGTGGTGAAGCACATGCAAATTGTCCATTTACAGTTATCCAACCCACAAGCAGTATTCAAGATTTCATTCAATCATATCTATCAAATTAAATTACAAATAAAATATTCTAATGGATAAGAAAATGTTTCTATGAGCACTTCAATATTTCAGAATTCCAAAGCAGGAAAACCCATTGTGATCTGGAAGTACATTTAATTGACTGGAGAAACATAAAAGATCCTTGGTCAGGCTAATTGCAACACCTAATTTTACTCCACATTTCTTCTAAAGGGTTGCCTCTCTGCAGTGAGCCATTATTTAGTGATTTTAGCTTTGAATGTAGTACTCTGTCAACTCACTACTTTGAATAATAAAATTAAGTGGTGGGTTCCTGAATTAGTGCTGGTGGGTATTGCTTTCACTGTAATGCACTCTGTCCTCCCATTAGTGCTACTGAACCATTCATGTGGAACTCCAGCTAAATGGATACTCACTTTGTCTTTATATGAACATGAGAAGAAAAAAAATACAATTATCAATTACATTATTATTTAACTATCTGTTGTCCATGTACTTTTTAACCTTATGTTACATATTTGTGATTTGTTTTTAATAGCAGGAGATTTATGAAGTTTTGACATCTTCTTTGAAACAACCACCTGTCATTTACCCTTTTGCGATGTGTATTTATTGTATCAGATTCATGTGGCAGTCTAGAATCAGATGTTCCACAGGTGAAGCATCATGTATACTTTCCACGGCTTCATTTATTTATGAAGACCTTATGGCAGCTAATTTAACTAGAGTGTCAAAAAATAGTTGGTAAAAAGCACTTCAAAGTTAGTAAAAACAAACTAACTTTCAAGATCAGGATAAACATCTGCACTACAAATCCATAATCATCTTCCATCTATCCATAAAATCTTCTTTATTTAATCAAACAATCATGATACATAAAACCTGTAGTGTCACCTCCTGAGTTTTAACATAAGGCTTTCATAAATCCAGCAATGCTTTATAAAGGATTTATGCAATTCTTAGAAAAGTGCTGTAAATGCCTACATACCCTTCAAAAAAGTGTTACCAAAATTATTTTATCTCAAAGGGAAACGTTTCCAGCACTTCTCTGTTTCAGTAGCAGATTGTTGCGTTCGTTGATGATTATTTCATAAATTAAATGTAAATTCAATGGGCAGACAGATGTCTGTGTTTTTCTCTCTGCAATTATAGACCAAGCACCATGTTGCTTTAGCAATGCATATTACAAGTGAAATGGGATCATATTGAAGTAACAATGTTTAGTCAGTCTACTCATTTTACATTAAGAGCATCATATGCTGGCAGAGTGATCCAGTTGAGAACACAGAGTAATAACACTGAAAATGTTCAATCATCAAGTTCTTGGGGAAAAGAACACAGACGCCTGAGCACAAATACAAACCAACTCAGTCATAAACAAGGTTTTATGACTGATGATGTGTTTAGGAACACAGAAACACAATGCATCAAATCTCACTAATACCATGCAATGCCTTAGCAAGTGCAATCACGCTCCAGTGCACTCTGCAGTGCAACTGCTGGCCTGTCTATTTCCTAGATATTACAGATGGCAGATAATCCAAAATCCTGGGTCTAATATAAGCAGGATTTAACTCAGCTATGATACAAACATCTGGTGAGGCTCCAGAATGAGCTAGCTGGTTCAGAGAACAAACGTACCATGCACATCTTCTTTTTTTAAGGGGAAACTGCTCTTAATTTTCTCCTTGGGACAAAAGGTAAGTCTAAAGGAAAACAAAGCTATTGCCTGCTTGGTGTGTACTGTTATTGAGTGAGAATATGGCTGCTTTTATGCATAAGGTTTAGATTTTTAATTTAGCTAGTGGTAAAAATTAATAATAAAGAATAAGACTAAATAAATTTCAAGAATAAATCAAGAATAAATTTGGTTATATATAAATAAATCTTAATTATGAACATGATCATAATGGATGACCAGAGCATTTGATGAGATCCCAAAGCAATACTTTCACATTGTATATTCCTCAGTGGAAAGTATGACTGCACCTCACAATGTCATAACAGCAATTATTTTTTAGTATGCAGGCTGCTTGTTTTTTTTTTCTAATAAAGCAACAATGCATAGTACATTTAGTAGTACATTTAGTACATTTTTCATTGTTGCCATTATCAGTGTCATTTTAAAGCTTGCTCTTCTTTTTTTGCATTGTGCTTTATTAAAATGACCACTGGACAGAATACAGTCTATTTTTCTCCACCATTTGTGGGGATTTCAAAAGCTTTGGCAAAAAGCTGTGTTTCAGATGGCGAGTGAAATCTAGGCCAGCATTACTAATACAAAGAGCTTTTTAATCAACTTAAAAATCCTATTTAAAGACTATACAGCCAGTCATCTCATTATGTTTAATAACGATTTCCCATAATCAGAACTGAATTTAAGAGCATTGTATTTGCATTCCACAGTGAGATAAATGTAACTCAGAATGGAGTGAAAAAATATTGTGTAAAGTATTATGTAATGGCTAAAGTCTTGTCCTTGGAAGAATTGATGATAGGCATCCATGTTGCACATCAGGAGAAAGGAAAATGGATGTGGATAGGCTATGATCTATACTGTTGATGTGTATAGGCTATATGACTATGCTTTGTGGGTTTCAAAGTACTGGAAGCCATAGAAAAAAAAAAAAAAAAAAAAAAAAGTATAACAGTCCCTGCATGACAACCCTCTATTTATTTGCTGTGGAAATCAAAGGTCTATCACAGTCATTCCAAATGAAGATGGACTGAGAGTTCTATACCATTTTCTAATATGGCACTAGAAGAGAATCCACCCACTGATAATCTCTTAATACTTAATACTAAATTGCTTCAGCTTTTTATGACAGTGATGTCAGAAGATTTTTTCTTTTTAATCCACCATACATTATAAGCCTATAGACACTCATTCAAATCATGCCAACTAGGTTTTTATTGTTACAACTCTATATTTGCTTGTATAGATTCAAACAAAATGTTGTTTCTCCAGGACCATGATGCAAGATGCATGACAGTGTGAAATGAGTGCAAAATATATAGTAAGTGCAGATGTGCAGAGATCATTGGTGATGGTGGGTGTTGGGATGGTTTTGACCTGTCCGGGTATTGGGAGTGTTGGGAGGCAGCAGTGGGTTGAATATTCTGACTGCCTCAGGGAAGAAGCTGTTGCAGAGTCTGGTGGTGGCACGAATGCTCCAGTACCTTCTGCAAAATGGCAGAAGAGTAAAGAGTCCAAGAGAGGTGTGGGAGGGGTCTTCCACAATGCTGGTGGCCTTACAGATGCAGTAGTAGGAAGTAGGAGGCACCAATGATGGGTAGAGAAACCCAGTAAATCTTCTGAACTGTTCTCGCTATTTGCGAGTTCCCATACAAAACAGTCAAGCAGCCAGTCAGGATGTCCTACTGTATTAGGTGGGGAGGACTTGAGGTCTGAAGCTGTGCAGTTCCCATAGCAAACAGTCAAGCAGCTAGTCAGAATGTCTTACTGTATTAGGTGGGGAGGATAGGAGGGAGTAGGTCAGCTGTCTTCCACCTCCACAGGAAGAGAAGAAGCTGCTGGGCTTTCTTGTCTAGGCAGTTTTGAGAGTCCAGGAGAGGTCCTCTGTGACACCAAGAAACTTGGAGCTTTTGACAGCTGCTTAACAGCTGCTCTGTTGATGTGCAGTGGAGAGTGGTCTATGCAGGTCCTCCTGAAGTCTATAATCAACTCTTTGGTTTCAATGACAATGAGAGATAGATTGTTGTCGCTTCACCATTCTGCAAGCTGCTTCACCTCCTCCCTGCATGCTGACTCATCACTATGAGGCCCACAACTGTAGTACTCCTGCGTACAGTACAACTGTACAGAAATACATCTTCACATCCCAAACATTAAGTCCTTTCTTTATTCACAGTTCTTGGGACTGAAGACATTCTCCAGAAAGTTGGGGAAATGTGTGATTGATTTTTAACTGTAGATTTCCTAAGAAAGTCATAGATGATGCCGTGGCCTGTGTTACCCCTATTGAGAGAACAGATGCTGATCTATAAGCCATCTACTGCCAAGACAGAGAGAATTCCACTGGTGGTTACTTACAGAGTGAATTAAGTGATCAGCCTAATAATAAATATGGTATTTTTTCTGTTCTGCTCAAGATGTTCCTCCCTAACATTCAAGATGTTCCTCTTAAAAATCATGGAAAGCCACATTTTCCTCAGTTTTCTGAAATAAAAGAGCATAATATAGCTCGTGAATATTGTTAAAGTTTCAAAATGTACATAAAGGTCCATAAAGTCAATTTATGAAAAATAAGCTGCAAAAATTGTTATAACCAATAAGGAATTGGATAGGATAGGAGTGTGTGGGAAAGGAGCATGGCTTGGTGTGTCTTCTGGGGCTGGCATTTGAGCTCCGGTTGATGGTGTGAGAATCAGATGCTCACTCAATGTGCCATGGGGGAGAGGGAGCGAGGCAGAGTGCAAGCGGGATTTTGAGTTGTTTGAGAATTATTTTCCAATAGTAGATTAAAAAAATATATACCCCTAACTTAATTTTAATTATAATTTAGTTTAGAAAATTATGGGCCTGTTAGATTGTATACTGACAGTGGAGTCTTCCTGGCAATGTAAATAAAACATATAGGGATGATGGAGTGGAGCTTACCCAGTGTCTTTGTTTTTATCCGCTGATAAAAAAAAGGACCTATTATACTATGAGCCTTTAATATGAAGTCAATTAACTGTGTCATTTTAAAGAAATATGAAAGCAAACTTTAGAAAAATCTCTACGATATTGTGAATTTTGCCCTATTTTTGGAGGCTGATATCAACAGGTAATTTAGACTGTCTTGTTAACCAAAATATTTAACTCAATGAAATTAAAATGTCAATTATCTGGAGTCAGAGCAGTTTATGGAAGAATGGAAAGATACCATAATGGAGATTAAAAATTAGCAATAAATGTAGTATGCATTCTGCATCGTGCTTGTGACAATGGGCCAGCACGGAAACCACCAAGCACTGGTGGAAAGGTTCAATCAAACCCTGAAGACGATGCTGAAATTGGTGGTAGACGAAGAGGGGAGGAACTGGGACCTTCTCCTCCCCTACCTCCTGTTTGCCATCCAGGAGACTCCGCAGGCCTCCACTGCATTTACCCCTTTCAAGCTCCTCTTCAGATGGCGACTTCACAGGCTGCTGGACATGTCTTGGGAGGCCTGGGAAGAGTAGCCTTCCCCTTATTGCTCCCTGGAGAAGTATCTTCAAGAGATGCAAGAGAAGATCGATTGGGTGGCATCATTAGGGAACATATGAGGCTGCCCAGCAAGTGCAGAGGAGGACCTATAACTGTCCAGCTCAGCCTAGGAAAGTTAAACCGGGAAACCAGGTCCTCCTCTTCCTTCCCAGTGCCTCCTGCAAGTTCCTGGAGAGGGTGGGTCCCATGAACTACTGCCTGCAGCAACCAGGTAAGAGAGCAGACACCCAGATTTATCACATCAACCTGTTAAAGAAATGGACTGACCGGGCACTTGCGGTGTTTGCTTTTGCAAGCCTTCCCACAGATCCCCAGCAGTGTATATTGGTCCACTGAGGAGGTGAGCTCACCCCAGCCCAGACCCAGGAGCTCTAGGAGGTGGTGGACCAGTTAGCGGATGTCTTCTCCTCCACCCCAGGCCTCACCCATCTGGTCCACCAGGACATCAAAACCCTACCGGGTGTTGTGGTCCGCCAGCGGCCCTACCGTCTCCCAGAGGCCCGTCGTCAGGCAATCAAGGAGGAGGTCAGCCGGATGGAAACATCGAAGAATCCAACTGCCCGATCATCACGGGGCCCAATCCCGACAGGAGCATCCGGCTATGCAATGACTTCCAGAAGCCGAACCAGGTATCTGATTTCGACAGCTACCCCCTCCCTAGGGTCAACAACCTGTTGGAGAGATTGGGAAGGGCCCACTACATCTCAACCCTCAACCTTACTAAGGGCTACTGGCAAGTGGCCCTCAGCCCGGAAGCCAAGCCCAAGACGGCGTTCTTGACCTCTGGCGGGCATTGGCAATACCGGCTCCTCTCCTTTGGCCTACATGTGGCCCGGCCACTTTCCAGAGACTGATGGACATTGTCCTGCGGCCCCACTGTCCATATACCACTCCTCATATTGACGACATGGTCATTCACTCCTCCACCTGTTCCGATCACCTACGTCATCTTAGGGAGGTCCTGGGGGAGCTTCGGAAGTCAGGGCTTACCGCCAACCCCAAAAGTGTCACCTGGAGCCAGAGTGTCAGGGTGAGATGGTTCTGGTTCTTGTCTTTACAGGACTTTAACTTCCAGGTGCAGCACCGGGTGGGGGTTCAGCACTGAAACGCCTGTCTCACCGGTACGCACTCTGGGGTCAACTCACACTGGCAGCAGGCTCAGAACTGGGGGTGGGGGGGAGGGGGGTGTACTGTGACGACGGGCCGGCAGCCCGCACACGGAAACCAGCAAGTGCTCCTCACTCTGCTGCCACTATGGTGCTGAGTGGACAGCGCCGCTTCAGCACCACCCATGTTTTGGAAAGCATGGGAGTGCGTGGCTGCTGAGAGTGGGGTAATGAGGCACAGCTGGCAGCCAATGAAGACGGTGGCAACTCTCTACTGTCTTGGAGACGACGCGGGAGTATAAAAGGGGGCCGCCGCCAGCCACAGAAAAACAATTTTGGGTCTAGACCCAACACTAACCTCTGTCTCGTTTGTTTTTATAGACGATGAGGAAGACGACTCCCCCAGCGGCCACCAGTAACTCAGCCCGTCTGCTTGCTGACTGCAGAGCCCCTTGGGTTCTGCTACCGCCACCGAGACAGCCCAGCAGCACCAAGAGCACTGCAGCACCTTCCACCCCACCTTCCCTACCCTTTATTACAAATAAAGAGCACGTTTGCACCTTACCCCTTCTCCTGTGGTTCATGCTCGCCGCCCCACAATTGCAAAGCGTCACAGTGCTGTATTATCTACAATAGATTTCTGACCTCCCAAAAATTTTGATCGTGGTTATGGCCCTGTGTCCAATCAGAACAGTGGATATTTACATATAACAGTTTTCAAGACACAGTAACAGAAACAGCTTGTTTAATTCAGAGAGATAAAGAGAGGTCAGAAAAATATCATGTAAAAGTCAAATTTTTTGTATCTAAAACCACCTTTTACAAAGTCACCACAATCACAGGCCCTAAAGGATCAGTTTTTGTTATTCATCATTCCACATACACAACTACAGGATTTGTTTATTGTCTTTCCTGAGCATTGAAGAAAGCAAAAGGAGAATGGCTGGTTTTGTTGAGCACCTTGGTACCAACAGAATGAAGGATTTCTCCTTTTCTGTGGTCGAAACACTTCAAGACCTATTGACATAGCATTAATGACATGTTTGTTTGCATTGCTAGTTGTTGCTAAGGGAGCAATGAAGGGAGGAGGCTTAGAGAAAAAGAGCTCATGTACACTCTACACACACTTTGGAATTCTGTGTCATAAAGGTCATGTTTTGACAGTGGGTATTACATGATCACCCATTTTAAACTGGTTTACCTCCTACAGTCCCAGAATTAATGAAATTCAGACAATTCTTGGATAAAATGTAGGATAGTTGATAAAACCTAAGGATAAGATTAACGAGCAGCACTTTATTTACTGCATCATTAAACTGTAATAGACATGTCATAATGTGTTATATGTTCTATGTTATAGCTACACTGTCATATCCAATTGAATAGCAGCAGTATCATGTTAACTTGTAAATGTCATAATAGCTATCATAATGTTTGTTGCTGTGACAGCTCACATTACATGCTAATTGATGCTAGGTGTGCTCTAGATGCGTATAGTATGTTTTATTATTCATTTATTCATTCAGTCAATCATTTTCCCTCCACTTTTCCTGATGGGGATCACAGAGGCAAAAGGTTTAACAGAATTCTCTATCCCCAACCACAGATTCCAGCTGCTCTCAGGGATCCCCAGATATTCCCAAGCCAACTGGAAGATATAGTCACTCCAGCTGGTCCTACGTCTGCCCTGAGGTCTCCGTCTGATGTGATATGCCTAATACATGCCTACTGGGCACTGACCAGGGAGCATCCTTGTAAGGTGCCCAACCCACCTCAACTGGCTCAACTCTTACTGCTCTCATACAGAGATTGGATTGCACAAAGCAGGGGCCCAGATACATCATACACTTGTGGTTCCAGTCACAACAAATGTCAAGGCACTTGTACATAGGCCTTCACCAAATCTACAAGCTCATGTAGACTGGATTAGCATACTCCTATGACCCCTTACAAAGCTGTGCAAGAGTAAAGAGCAGATCCACTGTTATATAGCCTGGGTGGAAACCTCATTTGTCGAGTCTCCTCTCTAAAAAACCTATCATACACCTTTCCTGGGAGGCTGAGGAGTGTGATTCCCCTATAATTGAAACACACCCGTGGGTTCCCTTTCTTAAAAATAGGGGCCACAATCTCAGTTTCCAAGTGCACTCGCCCAGATCCCCATGCAATATTGAAAAAACGTGTTAACCACATGACTCCGACCATGTCCAGTGCCTTCAACATCTCCAGCTCATCCACACCTGCAGCTCTGCCACTCTGCAGGTTTCTACCTGCGATAATAACCTCAGCCACAGAGGTAGATTCCATAACACTAGAGATTTCTGGCACTGCCAGAATGCAAGGCATGTTCACTGGGTTAAGGAGTTCCTGAAAGAGCTCCATCCATTGCTCAATAATATCCCCAGTAGGCCAACAGTCCCCCGCACAGTGATGATGCATTGTCTTGTCTTCCCCTCCTGAGGCGCCAAATGATTTGGTTTGCCAGAACATCTTTGGGTCTTTACATATGTTTTTTCTTGTGGCCTTTCCAAACTCTTCCCAAATTGCTGTGGTATAAATTAACCATTTGTTTAGATTTTAAAAACAGAATTATCAAGTTCATTAGAAAATATCGCAAACAGGTACAAACAATAGTCCCAGACACACCTCTAGCTCAGCCTGCCAGTATGCTTGTTTATGATGACAGATATATGTAATTTATAAAAGCTAGTGCTTTCTCATATACAGTAATACACTACCATACAGGACTTTGAAATCAGCATTATGACAAACTGTTTAAGAAGTATCACCTATCTCATTGGATAATTTCCAATCCCAAACTGAAAAAACAAATTTCCAGTTTTAATAGTGAGAAAGATCTGCAGTCTGGTAAACAGCTCCTACAGTGTAGACTGTGCTGAAAGGAAACCACATAAATTAGTACTCTGCTGTCAAATAATTGATCTGCCTTTCCATCCCTTTTGTACTTTACACTAAATAGAAAAGAGAAATATGACCATCAAAGTTTCATATATTTTGAAAACCACAGCAGGTAAGCAGGTAATATTATTATATCTAGCTACTAATAGCACCTTAACTGTTAATTTTTCCAATATTTGTAATAATATCTCATAAGGCACTAGGCTACATTAAAGATATTGAGCTAGACATTTTAAAACAAGTGTTATAACAATATTATATATTGATATTATGTATTTGGGAAATTGTTTAAGACAAAAAGTTTGAGAAATATTAGGAAAGCCCTAAATGAAAGCAAATTGGTTATGTAGAAATAGGGCCATGCATTTAAGTGTTATTATGTCATAGCATATTTGAAAATGCATTGATAGCAAATGACCCATATGCCATTCCACAAATAACAGCATAATTGTTAATGCTGTTTAAAAAAAACAGTCTGTGGAAGTCCAAAATCTCAGATGCTATAGTATTGTTTATTCATCCATATCACTGGAATAGTCTCTAATTTCCTCATTCATATTTTTCCTTTTGAATAATAGCATAATCTCATAATAGCATTTCATCTGCTATTACAACATTTTCTGGTATGTCTCTGTAAAAAACACATCAGAGAAATAAATGGAACCTTGTATCTTCCTCTACATCTTCTGGTCAGTAATTAAATAGACATACAGTAATAGTCTGAGTATGCTTTCCTGTATTGAGGGGGAAGTGGCAGGTGTTTCCATGGTCATTTATTGGTTCTGGCTTGGAGAAGAATTCATAAACCTTTATTTTCTGTTGCCTGGTCGTGTGTATCACCAAAGAGGATTTAATGAGACTGGATTTTGAAAGTGATTGCACAAAATAAATTTTGCTCTAATGAAACAATTAAACAGGGAGCACAAGTGACACATAAATAAACAATCCACAAAACATAGCAAAACACAAGGTCAAGTATACTATAAAACAATAGGAAACAGGGCCTCTTGAGTGACACATCCAAAAAGCCTTTGTACTATCATCAGAAGATGGTGATGGAGTTTGAATCTCAGTAAAGCCACAGCCATCCATGGTCAGAAGCAAATGCTAGCCTTTACCCTACCTGGTTGTTAGATGTTGTGAGTAAAGGGAGAATTAGCTAGTTGGTGGGAATCGGTATTGACTGAAAATAGGGTAAAAAAAAATAAGCAGTTATTCTGAACATTATGCACATTTTGTAACTGACACACTCTTTGAAGAAATTTTTCCTCAAGGGTTCTTAGCATTCATTCTGGAGAGAATCTACTTGGAACTCAGATAGAACCTTGAAGACAGACAAACCAATGACCTCTTGAGAGAATCCCTTATTATTCTAATTCACTATTCAGTGGGTTTTAACAATGTGACATACGGTTTACAAGTTTACGGCATCTGTTCACTTCCCTCCTGTGGAGTTAATGGTAAACTGGCTTTGCTGGCTTTCAAACCTTCACACAAAAAGTCCAGAAATGCTGTGGTAGCAGGTTTGGTGTGATTTTAACTGTTTGTGTTTTTCAGAGTTGTAAAATTCACTATGGGGAAGACCGGAAGTAAGTTTGTGCTGACAGAGTCCTCAACAGATGGAGTTCAATCACTGGTAAGGCATGACTGTCTGATAAGAAGACTGTTTTCAAGACAGGTTCAATACAAAGTGGTACTTGATTGGTATATTTAAATAATCAAAATAACCAAAATTTAGCTTGTAACGCATGCTGTGATGAGGCAGGATGCAAGTGCATACTCAAACTGTGAGGTTTATTAGGGTAAATCTACAAATTATCATCATAATCTGAAGCAGGAGTCAATGTACAAATGTACCACCTTGTACACACATTCATACACTCAATCACACCTAAGGGCAATTTAGCATAGCCAATCCACCAACTGGCATAGAAGGTGGAAGGAAACTGGAGAAAAACCCATATGATACCCACAGGGACAACAAGCGAAGGTTCACACAGACAGTAACAAAAACATTGGCACAAGTCAAAAATCAAAACAAACAAAAACTTTTCCAGGGTATGCATAATCACATGTCAATAGTGACCTATTATTCGTGAATGAGCCAGCTCAAAGAGGTGGCTTTTAGGTGAACTCAAATCTGAGTTGTTTTTGTTCCTTTATTTAAAACAAAGGTACTGTCACTGAAAATGTATTCATATTGTGTAACCTCTAGAGAGTGACATGTTAGTGCATTGGGTAGCCGTCTCACAGCTCCAGTGGGCAGTGGTAGCTGAATGGTTAAGACATTGGACTTCTGATAGAAAGGTTGTGAGTGCCAATCCCAGCACTGCCAAGCTGCCACTGCTGAGCTCTTGAGCAAGGCCCTTATCCCTCAACTGCTCATTTGTATAAAATGAGATAAAGATAAGTCGCTCTGGATAAGAGCATCTGCCAAAATGCCATAAATGTACATGGTCCTGGTGTGTGAATGGTGCCCTGTGATAGACTGGTGTTCCATCTGGGATGAATTATCCCACCTGTACTTTGAGCATTAATTCAAAACGGAAAGGGTAGGTGCTTATTGAACACCATATGCTCATTAATCATTGGACATGATGTATGATGATCACAAGGAAAAACAATTGCACAAGGTCTCTTATCTAGTTTGCCTAGCAAAGATGATTTAATTCAAAGTTACTTATGTAATTACAGTGCCTTGCGAAAGTATTAAGCCCCCCCCCCCCCCCCCCCCCAACTTTGAAGGTGCAAAATATTTTTTATTGTGACACAAACATTAATTAAGACAAAAAAAAAAAATTCTTGAGTGTGCACAGGTATTCTCATCTGACCATGTGTGTGGGAAGTCTGGCACATGCTATTTGGCAAACCCCAAACATGTTTTCTTATTTTTTTCTTTAAGAAATGTCTTTTTTTCTGGTCACTCTTCAATAAAGCCCTGCTATGTAGAGTGTACAGCTTAAAGCGGTCCTGTGGACAGGTACTCCCATCTTTGCAGCTCCTACAGTGTTATCTTTAGTGTCTTTGTTGAAATGTCTGATTAATGCCCTCCTTGCTCAGTCTGTGAGTTTTGCCTGGTGGTGGCCTTCTCTTGACAGGTTTGTAGGGGTGCCATATTCTTTCCATTTTGTTATAATTTAATGGTGCTCTGTGGGATGTTCAAATTTTGGTATATGTTTTTACAACCCAACCCTGTTTTTATAACCCAACCCTCTATACCTCCCCACAACTTTGTCTCTGACCTGTTTGGAGAGCTCCTTGGTCTTCATGTTGCTTGCTTATTGGTGTTGCAGACTCAGGGGCCTTTCAGAACAGGTGTATTCACACTGAAATCATGTGACAAATCATGTGACACATCATGTGACACTTTGGTTGCACACAGATGGACCTTAATCAACTAATTATGTGAATTCTGAAGTTAATTGGTTGGACCAGATCTTATTTAGGGGTTTCATGGCAAAGGGGGTGAATACATATGTATTCACAACTTTTCAGTCTTTAGTTTTTTTAAACAAGGTATTTTTTTTTTTCATTCCATTTCAACAATTTTGATTATTTTATTAGGTCTATTACATAAAATCCAAATAAAAATCCATTTTAATTCCAGGTTGTAATGCAACAAAACAGGAAAAACACCAAGGGGGTTGAATACTTTTCAAAAGGCACTATATAGTGAGGAGTAATTATTATTTTTTTAATAACCCAGCTTCCATTAGCCAGTTTTAATTCCATTCAATGCATTCCATTTATATAGCACCTTTCTAACACTCAAGGTTGCTGTACAGAAAAAAAAGACTAATAGGTGTCAGGTACTGGGAGGCAGATGCAAGTGCAGGTATTTATTGAGGAAAACACAAACAAAACAAGCCAAGTGCAAAACAGAATCCATGAACACAAGAACAAGAGTGCAAGAACAACATGGTATAATACATACACAAGACTTACCAAGGTGAGACACAACAACACACGACAAAAACTTTACCATGAAATACAAAGAAACAGGACCTGGAGAAAAGGTTACTAAATAGTAAACTACAAAACAGGTGTGAGTAATCTGTGAGTGTGATTAGGTCATGCGATGTGCTAGGGCTGATGGGTAATGTAATTCTTCATGTGACAGCAGTGACGTGACAGAACCTCCACGCCACCAGGTGACAGAGTGGACTGGATATGAGAGGCCTTGTCAGCCTCGCGCTTGGGCATGGTATGAGAGGCCGCCCCATTGGCCTCGGGCTTGAGCTTGGCTGGAGAGGCCGCACCGTCAGCCTCTGGCTTTAGCTTGGCTGCAGAGGCTGCCCTGTTGGCCTCTGGCTTTAGCTAGGCTGCAGAGGGCACCCCATTGGTCTCTGGATTGAGCTTGGTTGGAGAGGCCGCCCCGTTGCCTCTAGCTTGAGCTCTTCCATGCAGCAGCCTGTGTTCAGCCGACACGCTGGTTATAACCCCTCCCTCCCTCCCCCCCCAGGGGATTTTTGGGGGGACCTGGCAGCAAGCTGATTTAGCGTGACATTGAGCTGCTACTGTTGTTCCAGGACCAAAAGGTTCCATGCTATTACATCGTGATAAATTTTCAGGAGATGAGTAATCTGTGAGTGTGACTAGGTCATGTGATGTGCTAGGGTTGATGGGTAATGTAGTTTTTGCCAGCCATTTTGTGGCCAAAACCAGCAATGATGTGACAATAGGAAAAAAAGACTAGTAGGAAGAAGAAAGGAAAAGGTGTTGGGAGAAAAGGTAATTTTTAAAGCTGATTTGCAAAAGTGCTGTCATGAAGGTCCTGATGATGGAATTCGATAGTTTGGGGATTATGGCACTAAGAGATCTGCAACCACCCATGGTGATCATTTCTGGGTTGTTCCAAACTAAATGAGGAAGAGTATTTACATTAAATTGTCCTTTCAAATGGTCATTTTTGAAGGGAACAACCGGTGGGCACTTTGATCTGCAGATTCTTTGTGCTGTTTTTATGCTGAATGAAAAAAAAATGGCAGTGGAAATAGACAGGCTTAAATGTAAGTCAAGTTCAAGTAAGAAACATTATATTTAATAAGATTTTAACTAATAAATTGCAACTAAAATTAATAAAACAACTGAAAGTAGTGCTGTGGCAAATAATCTCTTTCATGCAGGGTTTATGTTTTTTAATCCCTACTTAAAGTGAAAGCCCATAGTTTATGTATTTGTATTTGTTTGCCTCAGCAAAATTTACAAAAGTGAATAGCAGGTTTTAAATGAAAACTGATGGTGGCATGGGAAAGCGTTTGATGATAAGTCCATTTACTTGTTCTTATATTATAAAATGACACGCAGGGCATAGTCATGATAACTTTAGAATGCTCCTAAGCCTGGTTTATATAGTCTTTGCTTTCTATTCTGCCATGCTTCTTGTTAGTATTCATGTCAGAGAAAGAGGTCTACTAGACTTACAATATAATACAACACCTGACATGGCTTGTCTCATGACTTTATTCCTGAGAACACCACAATAGTATACAGTAAGGTATGCACTGTGCTTGTGCTGTCAGAAGCCATCCAGCCAGAAGATTTGCAGGGATTAAAGGCAGCCCTCACCTGGTTGGGCTTGAGAGGAGTAAATCTCAGGATTATAATGTCAAGTAGTGTCCTGAGGTGGGAGAAGAAATTGAATTGTCACAGCATTGTTGGTCTGTCCACAAATTCTTGTTCAGTGTAGAGATGACAATCCTAAACAGTGTTTCTGCCCAACAGTCAAAGGTCAGTTAATATGGTGTTCAGCAATTTTGAAGTAAATTCCAACATGAAGAATGAGCATATATGTAGAGACTGAAGAGATTTTATTTTTATATGGTGAGTACTGCGTGTTTTATTATACAGATTACCACTGGGTGCTCTTGTCTGGCTTGTCTCAAAAAATATGGCAATATATATCATTGGGGGATGGTGGCAATTAGGGTCTTTTCTTGTTTTTCGTTTTTGCAGCCGGTTTCACTATCACCTCGAGAAATAGGTCTATTACAGTTGAACTGGCCTTTTCATTCTATCATCTGTCTCTCATAGAATATCATCATTGTGTTTCTTGTAAATCAAATAAAAATAGAAATGAGACTGTGTGGGTTTTATTGTCACGTTGGTGATTTCCTTCCTATTCTTACTCTGTCACACACTAATCAGACTTACTCCTTTTGGGATCTAATCAAGACTTCACTGTGTAGTTGTTATTTGAATACCTCTTACTTCTAATTAAAATCATAATTTCTTTCTTTTTATAAATAAACAGTAAAACTGAAGGAGTATTTAAAGATCAAGTGACAGGCCTTCCTGTTTCTTTTCATTTTTCTCGCTTTGTTTTTCTTTGCTTGTTTTTGTGTATTTTTCTCAAGATTGTAGTTGTTTTATCAGTCCAATCCATGCTAGGCTTAAATGATTCAACTGCGTGTTTATCAGAAATGAGAGGTTTCTTCGTTTCTGCCCTGAACTTTAATCCATGCAAAAAACTTTACATCATTTTTAAAAGATTTCGAAGTTAATCCTTTTTTGCTTATTATCCTGTAATATGTGTTGGTTCAGCGTACTCCAGCGGCTGCCATCGAGAGACTTACCACAACCAGCAGGATGGAAGTGAAATGGACTCATTTGGGTCTCATCTTCTTTGTAATGCTGTCAATCATTATGACAGGCTGCTTCCTCTGGCAATATCATCTGCCCAAGCTAATGCCCGGTGAGATTGGTTTATCTATTTCTCCTAAAACTTCCTCTTTCAGTTCTCACATTTCTATGAATGTCATTTTATTATCTTCATTTTTAACCTTCTATTTGAAGGCTGTAATGTACAGTGAGTCCCAAAATCTCCATAAATAGGGGAAATTAACACTTTTTCGCAAAATGTCTTCCAAAATTTTTCATACTTAGTTTATATTATATGGGGGAAGTGGTAGCTCAGTGGTTAAGATGTTGAGCTTCTGCTTGGAAGGTTGAGAGTTCAAATCCCAGCATCACCAAGCTGCCACCGCTGGGCCCTTGAGCAAGGACCTTAACCCTCAACTGCTCAGTTGTATAAAAAAGTCGCTCTGGATAAGGGCATCTGACAAAAATTGTAAATATATTATATATTTTTTCAGATAGCTTTTAAGAATGCCTTTGAAAAAATTAAGATTTTGAATATCAACATATCACAATTATTCTCATGGCTGGCTCAGTAAGCTGTTGCAAGGTATTCCAACACCAGATGTGTTAACACAAGTTCATCATGAGTGGGAGAGACTGCTCCGTGTGTGTTTAGAAAGAAATGGCAATCATGTAGAGGATGTTTTGTAAATTTGTAAATGTAAGTTTTTGTAATTTGTATGTAATGTAATTTCCCCTATATATGGCAACTTTTGGGACATACTGTAAAGGTGCAAATAGTGGTTTCATGTATAATTACTCCTCACTATATAGTGCCTTTTGAAAAGTATTCAACCCCCTTGGTGTTTTTCCTGTTTTGTTGCATTACAACCTGGAATTAAAATGGATTTTTATTTGGATTTTATGTAATAGACCTAATAAATCGATCCTTTTACATGCTCTTTTGTTGGGCGGAGACTGAGAACATTAGAACATTCAAAAGCAGTTGAGGAAGAAGTGGAGTAGCTTTACTGTATGCTTGGATAAGCAATGTTTGTGGCTGTAGGCCTACATTTAAATGGCAAATGCATCATTTGTCTGACCCAGTGACATTATTTATGCTTAAACACATGGTTGTGGTTATGACTGCAAGTCTATATAGATTATTTAGGCCACAATGTGTTCTTTTAACTATATTAATATAGCTAGATATCAATGCACCAACTGAAATTTATTAGACCATTAACTGAGGAACACAAACATGTAAAAAGTGTTTTTTAATATATTTATTTGTGCATATAAAATCTTTATTTATTTCCAAAAACACCAGCGTATACAAACATAATATAACTAGTATTATTCACAATGTGCTGTGTGCAGATTTAGTTTTTAAACACAAGCACTTGCCTATTAGACCAAAAAAAAAAAAAAAAAAAAAAAAAACTGTGGCTAGAATATTGATATCAGGTGCAATAGGATGTAACATAAAAGCAACAGACAATTTAAAAATAAACAAACAAATATAGAGAAAGATAATGAAAAATAAATGAGAAGATATTAAGTATTCAAATAAACATTTAACAGGATATTGCCAATATATTGCTGCATGAATAGTCCTGATTATAATTATCACATTAATCATTGCAAATTTGGCTTCATTTAACATTATTAGGCAGCTTATAAAATAGTTGAAAAGAGTACAGAGCACATGATGCTTAATTGCTTACTGCTACTGCATAACAAATAAACAACTGATAAAAAACAAAACTCTATAAACACAAACTATGAAGGAAAATGTCCAATTATTGCACTCAAAAAGAACAGATTTAAACTTAAACTCTTGTCTGAAAGTTAAATATTCCAGTATCCCAAAACATAGAAGATATTCAGGTAACATTGCTATTCTGTCTGTATAGTTTATTATGTCACAACTGGAGCCAACTGAATAATGCTGCATTATTCAAAAAAAAAAAAAAAAACTTTTTTTTTTTTCAAAACTGACTCATCACAGGAGACAGAAACCCTTTGCGGTCTTATATACAAAGCAGATAAACATACAGTAATTCCCAATGCAATTCAGGCTGAGTTTTGTGTATTCCTATCTGTGTAGTCCTGGAGGCTACAGTGGTACAGAATGAGATGTGCTGAAAATGTCACTGGTAGCAGTAACCCTATTTTGTTGTTTAATTGTCTTCAGTCTGTCAGGGTCTTGGAGCTAGCAAGCAAATCAAAGCAATACGCTGCCAAGCCCACTGTTTTTAACTGTAGCTACCAAGCAACTAGGTTTTCCCAGCATTGACTATTAATGAGTAAGGTTAGCTAGATACAGTATTTGACTTTGACAATAATATTTATTAATATAAAATTTAAAAATAAAAATATTAAATACAGACACCTAAATTTTGTAATAGTCTATATTCACCTTTTCTTGTTTTGATGACATTTTGATGATTTGATTGTGATGTATCTAGCTGCCATCTACTGTATTTGTCACAGTTGCACCAGACTCCTCTCTTCTCGCTAAGCCTTGCATGTCCTCTCCCCGCCCCCTTTGTCCTACTTGCACTCAAACATGAATGATGAGACACCCAGTGTGGCAAGTAGGCTATGAAAAATAGGACATTAATGTGGCCATGAAAATCGCTCCTTGAGCTAAGCAGTGTCATTGATTAAGACGCTGTCTCCTCCAATGCAAAAATGAACTTTCACAGGTATGCTATGAGTAATTAATTAAGTAGTAGTGTCATATTTATGTAGTTAATATTGCCCTTGAATGCTGTTCCATTGTGTATTCATTTCCATTTACAAAGTCCAAAACATGAATTTCAGTGTGACATATTGTGGTTACAACAAATTGTCAGACAGTGGCTCTGGACTTAACATTGTTCCTTACATGAGCCAGTATCTCACAACAAAATCAACTTAATTTCAAGGTCAGAATAACTGAGACACACCTGTTTTCAGCAAACTCTGCCTTGCAAACTCAGCAAACTCCTCACTATACATGTCTAATGATTGCTTTTTAGCCATTTTAGGGTACCTTCTTCTTTTTTCAAACATTTTCCCCTTCATCTTTCTTCAGAGGAAGATTTGGGGAAAACTCTTAAATCTGAGAAGCTGTGTCCCCGATACCCCAAGCCCACTCCATTGGAGCACCCAATCCCCTACCTGAAGGCGGCGCTGGAGAAAGTAAGCATTTCCCTATTACAAATCAACCCACCAACAAACACTATCCTCTCATACGTCACACTTTAAAACTTCCTTTAGGATATTTGAATGGAAATCCAAGATTACTCTCACAAAATTCAACTGTGTGCTTTCATTAAGCAGTCCAAACCTACTTAACTCTTGTGCTCATATTCCTGATGAGCTTGGGGTAAATGCGTTTATTCCAGTACATATCAGCCAGTTAAGTATTATTTAGAAAGAGGATTTAGAAACACTGGACTGACTAGCCTTATTGACAGCTTTTGTTTGGTTCTGAAAGCTGTAAATAATTATGTATTAATATACAAGGTCCTCTTCCAGGTGGATGCAGTTCTCCGGCATAGCATCAATCCCACCAGCCTTCCCACAATATCTGCCATAGTCATTTACAATGACACTGTGTTGTGGACAGGAAACTTTGGAAAGAAAAATGGCAGTGACCCTAAATCAGCACCTCCTAATGAGTACACCATCTACAGGTGAGTTCCGATAGGTTGGACTACTTTGGAGCCCATTTTCAGCATTGTTCTTAATTTTTCTTGTAATTTAGCACACACTCAAATGAGTCCTCTTCCAACTGCAATCTACAATCTCTCTCTTCAAATGCACACCCAACACGATCCAATCCAATTAACTACTTTACTCTAAATACTAATGCTTTTCTACTACTTCCCTTATGTAATTTACTAACTCCTCCAACAGGCCCTGCTATTCTCACGTTATAGAATTTTTAGAAATACCTTGCAACTGATGACTTTCTATTAATGTGAAGAGTAACCGAGAAGCTGTGTGATGAGTAATGTGATTGAATATTTGAGAATCTGTGTGACAAGTGATGTAAAGAGTATCTTCCAGACATTTTGAAGTATTGTCAAGAAGAGGAGGCAGTTGACTATAATTGCGAGCTTGTTTTTATTAACAATCCAAATTAGAAGACAAATTTGTGGTCCAAAAATCTGGGAGGGGTCAAATGATCAGTCAAACAGAGCAATGCAGGATAAGCAGAATCAAAATCAAGAATAAAAGCAAAAGTCAAATCAGGAATAACAACAGAGAAAACGACACTTAGGATTTCACAGAGTTTACAGATGTAATGAAAAATTTAATCACAGCCTCACAGTATAAATCAAAGTTGAAATCACTGCTTTTGAAATCTGGTTTTTGAACACAGTGTAAAAAACGCTTACTGTTTATATTCCTACTATTTATTTTAATTATTATAATGAACTATACATCTATTTTTATGTCATTATCTATACAAGTATATCATAAACTTAATAATATATGTCTATATCAGATTTTATTATCATGTATACTGACATAGCCCGTCTATAAAGCATTATTGTTGTGTAAAGTAAATTTCATCTGAGACATACTGTCCAGAGAGCTAAGAGATGTTACTGCTGGCCAGCAGAGTACAAGATTGAATTACCATGTAAACTACAATTTAAGGAGATAGCATCCATGTGACAGACTGTGAGCATTTTTGGACTCCAATTGCCTCTGTTTGATTTTCTCAGTATAATGGACTGATGGCCATATGCTGTGAGAGAGTGCCAATTACACACTACAGACATTCAATCTTTTCAGAGGTTCAAATTGATCTGCATGCTTCTCTTTCAGAATATAATTCCTGTGGGTCTGCAGCCAGAAGCATATATAGCTGCACTACTAGTGCTTTCAATATATGAAGAAAAAAAAAACTAATCAGCAAACTGCATTTTCGCTTGAATTAATGGAAAAAAAAGAAGGGAGGAAAAGATTAATGATGGGACATCAGTATTGTGATACCTGGACCATAATTGTTATATATTACTTCTATTATACAGTAGATGTTTGGTTTCAAACTATGATACCTTAGAACATAATGTGGCCAATTTAGCATAGTTTTCAAAGATATCAATAAGCTTACCTTATGTTAATCTGAAATTATGTTGGCTAATTGCTATACATGTATACAAGCTCACTCCCAACTGAGAAAGAAGACAGTGATATATGCAAATTAGTCCATGGTGATTTTCCTATTTTTTGAAAATATAAAAATTATAATTGCTCTGATAATTTATGAATTATACTCAAGAGGTTTCAGTTGTGTCTTTCAAGTCTGAATA